>NC_065518.1:5476161-5510187 GCF_006386435.1 Epinephelus moara | reverse complement strand
GAACATGTTGAGGAACATGATGGGGAACATGATGAGGAACATGTTGAGGAACATGTTGAGAACATGTTGAGGAACATGATGAGGAACATGATGAGGAACATGTTGAGGAACATGATGGGGAACATGATGAGGAACATGTTGAGGAACATGTTGAGAACATGTTGAGGAACATGATGGGGAACATGATGAGGTACATGTTGAGAACATGTTGAGGAACATGATGGGGGACATGATGAGGAACATGTTGAGGAACATGTTGAGAACATGTTGAGGAACATGATGGGGAACATGATGAGGAACATGTTGAGGAACATGCTGAGGAACATGTTGAGGAACATGTTGAGAACATGACTGTTGGTTTCACACAGAACATGAACAGCAGCTGTCAGGAGGAAGTCTGGGGTTTATTTGAATAAACTGCATGTTTCAGAGCCAATAGAAGCGGCGGAGCGTTGATGACTCACCGAGTCACAGGCGTTGACGTCTCCACCTGTTGACAGGTACCTGTCGATCACCAGCAGCTGCTTCTGATCACAGGCCGTAAAGAAATCCTCTTCGTCCACATAGTACGGCTGAAAGACACCGACAGAGTCTATCAGTGACGACATCATTGAGCAACACACTCATTCACCTTCTGATGTCTTCACTTCCTGTTTCCTCACCTGTCTCCAGTTAACGAGTTAATGAGTCGTTAAACATGAAGCAGGAAGAAACAGAGACGGGGATGGAAACAGGAAGTTGTGACTGCTCATCTTCTCTGCTGTCTGTCGTCACCTGTACAGGTGTGCGTGTGTGTGCGTGCGTGTGTGTGTGTTACCACGGCAGCAGGAGGAGCAGCAGCAGCAGGACGAGTTCTCACAGCAGCTCTCTGCTCCCTCTTGCTCCTCCTCAGCAGCAGGAGGTTCTGGAGGTCAGCAGGAGTCTCCAGGAGGAGACGACCCGATCGGTCTGTCTGGACGGGGACAAACAGACGGACACTGTGTCACATGGAGACACACAGGTACTGCACACACTACTACTGCTAAACACTGCCCCTGATGGTACTATAGTGCTACTGCAGCTCTGACTGAACCACTTCCTGTGATGGTCCAGGTTCAGGTCCTGGTCCTGGTTCTGATTTTGGTTCAGGTCCTGGTTTCATGTTTCAGATAAATGTGGTGTCTTTGGACTCACTGATCACCACAGTATTGATTATTATTGATCATCAGAATCAGATGAACCAGTTCAGCAGCAGCTGGTTTCCTGTTTCCTGTTGTTCATCAACTATCAGCCAATGAGACGACAGTTCTGCTCTGACCTTGAGTCTGATTGGACGATCCGAGTCCTGCTTCTCCTGAGAGACAGACGACTCATAGCCTCCGTCGTTCACCTGCTGAGGACACACAGAGACGTCTTTATTCTGTGACTTTGAATCATAAAACTTTATTTAAAGTGTGAAACAGGAAACTGACTCCAGAAACAGAGCTGACCTCTGACCTCTGTCTTATAAAACTTTATTGGCAGCAGCCTCAGTTTACAGCTGAGTGTGTGTGTGTGTGTGTGTGTGTGTGTGTGTGTGTCTGTGTCTGTGTGTGAGTGTGTGTGTGTGTGTGTGTGTGTTGACCATGACCTTCTCTGGTGTAATTTTATTGGCCAATCACTNCACTTTAATCTCACTCACAGTTATTTTATTTATTCAGTTTATTATTCTTGTTTTATATTTGTTATATTCAGTTTGTTCTTTATTATATTTATTTTATTTATCCTGTCTGTTTCCTCCATCCCTCAGAGCATTAAATAAGACGTTGACCCTGAAGGAAGAGAAGACATGAAAACTTCCTCAGAGACACAAACAGACAGACAGACAGACAGTTGGTTACCATGACAGCGACAGGTGGACTGGAGCCAATCGTTAACCTGCTGCTGATGTCATTTTATTATCCAGAGGTCAGAGGTCAGACAGCACTCACACACACGCACACACACACACACACACACACACACACACACACACACACACACACACACACACACACACACAAACACAAACAGCCAAAACTTCCAGCATTGAAAAACATTCATATTAATCATTTAAAATAAAAACTAAACAGCAGCTCATTGATGTGATTGATCAGATTGATCAGATTGATCAGATTGATCAGATTGATCAGCCTTTGAAGGAGTCAGATGTTGAACATGTTGTTTATAATAAAAACAATAATTATATTTAATTAATAATTTTTCCATGTTTCTATAAATCTGATGTGAAGAGAGGAAACAAAAAGGAGAAAAAAATTAAAGTTTGATTCTCATGAAGTTTAATAAAAAAAACACTTTTCCTTACCATCATCATCTCCTCCTCCTCCTCTTCCTCACAGCTGATCAGCTCAGATCTGACAGTAGAAGGAAAAACAATAAGGATCTATTAATTTCTACTGACATCAAACACACAAAGAATTCATCTTCATCCAGTTGCACCATCTTCATCCCCATCATCATCATCATCATCACCATCATACAGATGATCAGTTATAGATGATCAGTTTATGGATTATCACAGATTCAGAATGAATTCTGAGGCTGATTTCTGAATTTATAGAATAAAATCATCTTGAATTAAAGGTTGAACAAAAAATCAATCAGAGATTAAAAAAAATGTTTCCATTGATAATGATGAAGTTTACTTTAGTTTAGTTTAGTTTAGTTTATTTTGCACAGTTTAAAAATACACAAGAATAACAGATAAATAGTACATGGTGCAGGAAGAGGCGAAAAACCCAGTAGGCTTATTTGAAGCCTCCACCTAAATTTTAAAATTTCACAATGTTATGTAGAACACAAAATTAACATACAAAAAATGATGATGGCAAACTAAATATACAAAATATATATAGTCATAAGAATAATAAAAATCAAAATAAATACATATGAATGTGAATGTGTGGTGTGTGTGTATATGAGTGTTTTGAATGGACTCATGAGCAAACAATAATGGTACATGTGAGTGACACAAAAACAAACAAATAAATAATGAAATAAATAAAGTAAAATAAGAACCAGATACATGAACAATAATACATTAGGGAAAATAGTTACAATACAGCAGTTAAATGGTCTTTTAAACATCTTTTGTAACATTTTAAAGAGGAAGATTTTTTTACCAGGTGGAAAAAAACATTCCATAATTTAGTGCCCCTAAACCTTATCGAAAATTGACCTCTGCGAGTGAGAAATTTAGGAGGATGAAGATCTGAGGAGTGGCGGGTTGAGTCAGAGTGAATCTGTGAATTTGAATTAAAGTAAATCTTAAACTGCTCAGGAATATTCCCTTCCCTTAACTGAATTTTATAAACAAAAACACATATTTGAAAAATATTAATATCATAAATAGTAAGAATCTGGAGTTTCTGAAATAGAGGAGCAGATGAGATGTGAGACTGTGATCGAGTTGCAATCCTAACGAAACGTTTCTGGAGAACCAAAATTTTGTGGAGAGTAGTAGGAAAAGTATTCGCCCAAACTATATTACAATATGAAAGACAGGGATAAATTAAACTGTAATAGAGAGTAAGGAGACAGCTTGTTGTAACCAGATGACTAACGTGCCTTATTATACCAATAGATTGATTTATTTTTCTGGTGACCCAGTCAGTTTGTTCTCTCCAATTCAATTTCTCATCAACAATAATTTCTAAGTTTGAGTTATTGATCCTTTTATTGATCCTCAGATGGACGTTTAACTGTTACAGCAGCACAAAATACACACACACACACACACACACACACACACACACAGAAGGGGTTAGTTAATAATTAAAGGTTCATACAACTGATTAAAAAATGAAATGTGACCTTAACAGGCGACACCAGAGTCATATCTTTAACACATGATACTGTCGTCTGTATGAACACTGACATACATGATGTCATGATGAAGCAGTGACATGTTAACAGAGTTGTGAGTCATCAGGTCTACTGTCATCATAATATTAATAATATAATTTATAAAAAAAACTTGAAGGGAAACAAGATTTAATGATTAAATCAACACACAAACATCATTAGCAATAATCAATCGTCAATAAATAAATGTTTTCTCACCTCTGTGGCTCCATGAAGAAAAGATTAAAGATCAGCTTCCTGTTTGGAGATCAGGACACAATGAGGAGTGTCGCCTCCATCAGTCCTCCTTATATATGCACACACACACACACACACACACACACACACACACACACACACACACACGTCTGTGTGTTGACCTCTGACCTGCAGGCTGACCTCAGAGGAGTCAGCTGATGACCCGTCTGACCTTCAGTCAGCAGAAGAAGTTTTATTAGAGCAAACTGATCCTGGATCGGAAGATAAAAACAGACCTGAAGAGAGTCCAGAGATATTTAAACTTTATAACTGAAAAACTTAATTGTTCTAATAAGGTTGTGACAGGAGCAACAACAGACTGAGAAACACCTGTTACACACACACACACACACACACACACACACACACACACACACACACACACACATAGTTCATCTCTGCATCTAAAAATGACAGTTCAGACTCGACCACATATCAACAACGTACAGAAACAGCTCTGCCCACTTCTCTGGGCCCATCAGCTATGATGGATGGAGGTGCATCATGGGTAACTTCCAGTCTGTGATGGATGGAGGTGCATCATGGGTAACTTCCAGTCTGTGATGGGATGGAGGTGCATCATGGGTAATGTCCTGTCTGGGTAATCTCTCAATACAGATTCTGCAATTTACATTGTAGAATCTGTCGGCAGCCCTGTGTGAAAGACGACTGGGGGGGGCTTTGGGTTTGAACGATGCTGCGCTTTAGCCAATCACAATGGAGGGGGCGTGGCAGAGACGTGCAGGTGTCCCCAGGAAATGTGTACCTACAGAAACGGCAAGCTCCGCGTCCATAGCGACCGCTCCACCCAAAACGCCGTCTCGTCAACATCAAAAAAAATATTTTTTTCCAGCGGATGTCTTAGTTACAACATGATTGAGCTAACTGGAGTAGTTTCATGTCGTATCCGACAACGGGAGGCTTTTCACAGATGACGTCCTGATGTTAGCTTTGCTAACAGTTAACTGTCCCTGTCAGCTGCAGCCACTGATGCTTTCTAGACATCGTGATTTCACATAACTGAATAAATACCACACATAGCAACACAAAACTGCTTTGCTAGCTCAATCATGTTGTAACTAAGATATCCGCTGGAAAAAATATTTTATTCATGGACCGTTTATTGAGTTATTACCTTATTTTCATACAGTCTATGGTTATTACAGACACTGCTAATGGCTAACGTTAACAGCTAACGGTTAGCCCAGCTAATCTACGATGTTATTATTGTTATTAATTACAAAATGTGCACATGGAAATAGTAACGTTTGTTCAATCATTGTGTTTATAGACTTACTGTAACAAACATCAGATTAGTCTACACGGTGATATAGTGAAAATGTGATATATAGCTAAACTCTGCTGGTTTTCTGCCCGAAGTATTTGTAAACAAGGAGATTCCCTGGGGACACCGCTGGAAGTGAAGAGTGTGAGCGATTGCCGAGGCCCCTGCACTTCTGTTAGTCGAAAAACTCCGGGCTGTGCCTCCAGAGGTAAAGGAAGAAAAAAAAAAGTTTTTATTTATTTATTTATTTTTTTTACCGATGGATTTCCAGATTGCATCATGGGTAACGTCCTGTCTGTGATGGATGGAGGTGCATCATGGGTAATGTCACACCTGTGAAGGCTCCATGAATGATGAAAGGTCCATCCAGGTTTCGGAGCAACATATGCTGCCATCCAGACACTGTCTCTTTCAGGGATGTCCCGTCTTATTTCAGCGAGACAATGAGACACATTGTGACGTGTTCCAACAGCGTAGCTTCGCAGTGACAGAGTGCAGGTACCAGACTGACCTGCCTGCAGTCCACACCTGTCTCCCACTGAACATGTGTGGAACATGATGAAGCGTCGACCCTGGAGAGGTGCATCATGGGACTGTTGAGACACTGAAGTCAGATAAACTTCAACACTCAGTGTCCTCACTTTGCAAACACTGACTGAGGTGATGATGTCACACAGAGACAGGAAACAGGCTCCTGTTAATGATTCTTTAATCTGTTACCTGTTTACCTGAGGAAGGTCACACACAGGTGTTTCCCCATCTGCTGTTGCTGCTGTCACAACTTTATTAGAACAATATAGTTTCTCAGTTTGAATATTAAATGTGTCTGGACTGTACTTAAATGAAGCTCATCACAGTCTGTGTTTATTTCAGTTTCACAGACTGATCCAGAATGAGTGTTGAACCATCAGCAGCAGAATTAAAGACACTGAACTTGTATGAACACATGAAGTACGACTAGTGACAGTAGAAGAAGAAAGTGTGATCTGTAGCAGAGGTGAGACTAAACATGAAGACGTACTGGTACAAATAATAATAATAATGATAATAACGATGATGATGAAGCAGATGAAGCAGATGAGTCCTTGGTCTGATGAAGGATCACCTTTTTATTTTATATCAGCAGAAGAATGAAAACATCTGATGGTTGAATTAAAGCTGTTCTGACAGTATTCAGGACTACGTTTCCCATGAATCCTGTGTGTCCTTCTGTCCCAGTGGAGGGAGGAGAGTGGGAGGAGGAACAGGAGGAGGAGGAGGAGGAGGACGAGGAGGAGGAGGAGGAGGGGGGAGTTTGGGAAAGAATGTGTGGAATTCATTTCCTGTTCTGCAGCTCAGAGTCAAAGTGGACGAGGAGTTGGAGTCATGGCCGAGTATGAACACTGTGATCTGAGCACCATGAAGGAGCGCTGACTCCTCTGTGCTCCTGCTGGATTATCGTCTCCAGGACCTCCACCCTGAGGAGGACGGAGCGGGACGCAGGGAGGGGGGGTCCACCATGGCCGAGCCCCTGCTGAAGAGAACCTTCTCCAGGCTGAGAGGCAAAGACAGATCCAGGAGGAAGACGGACCCCAAAGAGAGCGGTGAGGAGCCCACAACACTTTATACACTCTGTACACCTCCACCTTCATCTGTTGGGGTTAGTGACGGGGTTAAAGTTCACTGGTTAGTGTTAATGTTAGTGATGACTGTTAACTGTTGGTGAACCGAGCGTGAACGTCCTGTTTACTAAAACTTCTTCTCTCTGCTGATCTGAGGTCACATCAACAAACTAAACTTTGTTCCTTAAACAGATCAAACCTATGAGAGTCCCTCTGACCCTTTACTGCAGTTACAGTGCTGATGCCACAGTGTAGAGATACAAATGTTACTGAAGTAAAAGTACAGCAGTATCACTCAGAGTACTCTTCATGTGGAGTAGCATATACTGTATGATATTAATGTGTTATAATTACTGATGTGTTAACAGTTTGATGCTGCAGCTGCTGGAGCTCATTTTAATATTTCTCTGCAGTACTGCAGTACACGTACGAAGCAGCAGAACGTACAAGTACATGTTGAGCTGCTGTAAAAACCTTCATCAGACTCAGAGACAGAAGCAGAAATACTTCACTGATCCCTGAGGGGAGAAACTGTGGTTCGTTACAGTCGCTCTGATGTAGAGAGTTATAGAAGAAGAAACAAGTATAAAGTACAAAGTGTGAAAAATATCAAATAAAACATGTGCAATGTGCTGAGGATGTAAAGTGAGTAGAACATATAAGAACATGTTCCGTATGCTATAAAACTACAATAATACAATATCACATTACTGATCATATAAAGTTAGAAATCTAAAAATATGTGTATAATGTTAAAATGCACAAAACAATATTTACATAAGAAAGAAAAAGAAAAAATGAATACAAGATGTGCAGCATGTTAAACATTCAGGACGTATGTGGAACAGTCTGTGAGCTGAGGACGCTTAATGTGAATGTTCTCATGTGAAGGAAACATGAAACATTAAAACATGTTCTCATGTGAAGGAAACATGAAACATTAGAACATGTTCTCATGTGAAGGAAACATGAAACATTAACACATGTTCTCCTGTTGAGGAAACATGAAACATTAGAAACATTAGAACATGTTCTCGTGTGAAGGAAACATGAAACATTAGAACATGTTCTCGTGTTGAGGAAACATGAAACATTACAACATGTTCTCATGTGAAGGAAACATGAAACATTAGAACATATTCTCATGTGAGGGAAACATGAAACATTAGAACATGTTCTCGTGTTGAGGAAACATGAAACATTAGAACATGTTCTCATGTGAAGGAAACATGAAACATTAGAACATATTCTCATGTGAGGGAAACATGAAACATTAGAACATGTTCTCGTGTTGAGGAAACATGAAACATTACAACATGTTCTCATGTTGAGGAAACATGAAACATTAAAACATGTTCTTGTGTGGAGGAAACATGAAACATTAGAATATGTTCTCATGCAAAGGAAACATGAAACATTAGAACATGTTCTCGTGTTGAGGAAACATGAAACATTACAACATGTTCTCATGTTGAGGAAACATGAAACATTAGAACATGTTCTTGTGTTGAGGAAACATGAAACATTAAAACATGTTCTCGTGTGAAGGAAACATGAAACATTAGAACATGTTCTCGTGTGAAGGAAACATGAAACATTAGAACATGTTCTCATGTAAAGGAAACATGAAACACTAGAACATGTTCTCATGTGAAGGAAACATGAAACATTAAAACAAGTTCTCATGTGAAGGAAACATGAAACATTAGAAACATTAGAACATATTCTCGTGTGAAGGAAACATGAAACATTAAAACATGTTCTTGTGTGAAGGAAACATGAAACATTAGAACATGTTCTCATGTGAAGGAAACATCAAACAGAACATGTTCTTGTGTGAAGGAAACATGAAACATTAAAACATGTTCTCATGTGAAGGAAATATGAAACATTAAAACATGTTCTCATGTGAAGGAAACATGAAACAGAACATGTTCTCGTGTTGAGGAAACATGTTACAGCTGTGATGTGTGTGAATGATGTGTTTGTGTATGATGTGTTTGTATATGATGTGTGTGTGTTGATACCATGTTCAGCATCTGTCAGTCCTCCCTACAGACTGTGAGATCTGATAAGTCTGATAAGTTTAGTGCAGCTCCACTGTGTCACATGGATTGGATAAACATCATGTTTGATGTCTGCAGACTGTATGATGACGTACGGCGCCGACTGAGTCACAGGCTATGATGTCACAGCTTCACACTAAGTGATGCTGCAGGGTTATTACTTCAACTGTGAAGGACAACAGAGAGGCTCATACTAATACATAACCTGAAGTTCTGTGGGCACGATATACTGCAGTGTGTGTGTGTGTGTGTGTGTGTTTGCTAGCTGCTAGGTGTGTCACCTGGCAGCTGTAGCTCCACCTCTATATCCTTCCATGCTTCGTCCTTCTTTACCCGATCACGGTCAGAGCTGGAGGACACGTCACAAGGCTTCACAAGGTTCTTCTCACATTTCTTTTAGTGCTTCAGTTTTGCCTCCATGGCGAGCTGCTGTCCGTCTGTTTGTTTGGCTCATTTCATGCTGCATTTCTATTGGTTGGTTAGCAGACGTAGGTGGTAACAGCAGTCACACTGTCAGAATTTTCCCAGGCTGTCTTTGATCACAGACCGTGACGACAGCCATCCTTGAACCTCTCTGACTGTGTGATATAGGACCACCGTTTTAGAGCCGCCACCAAAGATATCGACACGTTTCTTTAACGCTGGTTGTCTTTAGTCTGCAGACTTTAGCTTAGCATGTTAGCATGCTAACATGAGCTAATCATCAGTGAACACAGAGTCTAGCTGAGGTTGAACGTCGTCAGACTCATCAACATGTTTAACTGATGATGAAAAGTCAGAGTTATGATGGTTTGTCCTGAATGATGACATCACAGCGTTTCAGTTCATCTCTGCTCTCCCACAATGCAACAGTTCACATCTGGCCTAGAGACTCAGTCAGCTGCTGCTGTTGCTGTGGCAACCGTGAGTCAACAAACAAAGAGCTGAACTCTGTTGTTTGTTTTTTTCTGATTAGACCACTTTGGTTCTTGACCTGGTTCTGTTCAGGGTTCTGGGGGCTTTGGTTCAGAACCACTGTGATCAGACGTGTCATCAGCAGAGGGCGGGACACAACAAGGTAAACAGTAGAAGCAAGATGGCGGCTGTCAGTGATCACCTGATGTTCAGTGGACCTGTAGAATATGACACGCCCATGATTCTCACTTCAGGTGTGTTCGGTTCAGGTGAGAACCGACCCCTCAGGTTCTGAACCAGGTTATTTTAGGTCCTAATGTTCTGAATGGTTCATGTGACAATGAGAACCAGAACCAGAGCTGAACCGGTTCCATGTTGAGGAACAGAAGAAATCCTCTGTCGTGGTCAGAGCAGCTTCGTTGTCATGGATACAGTCATGAGCGGGACAAACAGACCTGTGTTAATAAAGTCAGGTACAGAGGCTGATGAGACAAACAGGTAGAGGTCATAGGTCAGATCAGACAGGTGTGTTTAACAGATCATGGAGTTCTCCTCTTCATCAATCAGTCAAATCAGAGTCACGTGATCAGTCCCGTGATCAGAGTCACGCAGCTCATCTGCAGACACAATGAGACCTTTTCACTGAACTTCACCTCTAAAATCTGAACATTTAAACTCCACATCAAATCTGTGACATCACATCTGATCTGTGACATCACATCTGACCTGTCTGTGACATCATGTGACTGGTTTTCAGGAGGAAAACGATGCTGATTAAATGTCACTATTTTGAGCTCAGATTTTTATTTTATTTATTGATTTATTTAACTGGAGCGTTCGTCAGCCATGATGTGTCCAAGGACCGTTGGAAATTTTAAAATCCATTAATAATTTCAGTTTTTCCAGTTCCTGGCTGATGAATTGGTAATTTCGGTGAATTTCAAAGAAAACAACTCCTCCTGCATTTTCTTCTTTACAAACTGGTGATAAGGTCTCAGTAGCTTGGTGGTTACAGTGGGCACAGAGACAGTGTCCTTCTGCAGCAGCCGTGGGTTTGATTCCAGCCCCCCCCCCAAACAGTCCCTAAGTGCATCTGAAGAGTTATTAAATATAAGGAGAGGTCTCTGAGCCGACACTGCTGCTATCTGCTCTTCTTCTACACGTTTTAATGATCAACTTCCTGAAGACTAACTGGGCCACTTCCTGTCATTAGACCTGAGTGTGTGTGTGTGTGTGTATGTGTGTATGTGTGTATGTGTGTGTGTGTGTGTGTGTGTGTGTGTATGTGGTCGCTTCCTGTTTATTGTTTATTTGAGTGTTGTCTTGTCGTAGTTAACAGTTTAAACTCAGGACTGTTTTACATGAAGAAGTCGACAAGTTTCAAACATTCAAAGATTCAAATCAAAGAAACAAAGATTAACTTTAAAATCTGAGACACTGAAAACAAACCCAACATTTAGAGAAGTTAGAGACGACTCCTAAAGCTGCAGGGCACACTGACACTGTCACACTGTTACACACACACACTGGCACACACTAACACACTGTGATACTGTGTGTTAGTGTGTGTGTGTGTGTTGAGACAGTAATGAATAGTGAATAGTCAGCAGTGTGTGTTTAGTCTTAAATACAGAGAGTTCATTGACATCTGCAAACTCACAGCTGTTTATTCTTCACCTCCCCCCTCTACTCCCCCCACCCCTCCCTCCTCTCCTCTCCTTCCCTCCCCCTTTCTCCTCCTCCCCTCCCCCCTCCCCTCAGTGATCAGTATTTCTCAGGCTTCTGAGAATTAAAAACAGATGCTTTATTATTAGCTCACTCAGTCACACAGTCACACGTTCACACGTTCACACAGTCTCAGTCCGCCATCAGCTCCTCTTTGGCTTCATTCAGACGACAGGAAGTGGAGGCCGACCTCTGGAGAGTATCACTTCCTGTCCAGTCAGAGCAGTTGTACAGACACAGTAAGAGACAGAGACAGTCTGAGGTGTAGACGATTATCACTGATCACTGCTTCAACAGACGAGGTCAGTCCTGATCAGTTTATTGGTCACTGATAAACCTCGTCTGAGTCTGAACTCATCAGTTCATCAGTCCTTCTGTCCTCTGATTTACAGATTAAACCAATCTCTGTTAAAGCCCATTCAGTCTGAACTCAGTTCCACAGCAGAAATATTGACCCCATATGAGTCAGTTCTCAGCCTCAGATCCTCAGGTGGGTTCTCCTGGTCTCCTCACCTGTGTTCAGAACAGCAATACTGAATCCATCCTGATCATCATCAGCATCATCATCATGGTCTTCTTCTTCTTCTCCACCACGTCATTGTCGTCATGGTTATAGTCGTTGTGTGATTCTTTAGGTTCTTGAGGATGTTCCAGGGGTCCTGGAGGAGGTCACAGTGGTTCTTTAGGTTCATGCAGATGTTCCAGGGGTCCTGGAGGAGGCCACAGTGGTTCTTTAGGTTCTTGAGGATGTTCCAGGGGTCCTGGAGGAGGCCACAGTGGCTCTTTGGGTTCTTGAGGATGTTCCAGGGGTCCTAGAGGAGGTCACAGTGGTTCTTTAGGCTCTTGAGGATGTTCCCAGGGTCCTGGAGGAGGTCACAGTGGTTTAAGTCTTTGCACATGTTCCAGGGGTCCTGGAGGAGGTCACAGTGGTTCTTTAGGTTCTTGCGGATGTTCCAGGGGTCCTGGAGGAGGTCACAGTGGTTCTTTGGGTTCTTGAGGATGTACCAGGGGTCCTGGAGGAGGTCACAGTGGTTCTTTGGGTTCTTGAGGATGTTCCAGGGGTCCTGGAGGAGGTCACAGTGGTTCTTTAGGTTCTTGAGGATGTACCAGGGGTCCTGGAGGAGGTCACAGTGGTTCTTTAGGTTCTTGCAGATGTTCCAGGGGTCCTGGAGGAGGTCACAGTGGTTCTTTGGGTTCTTGAGGATGTTCCAGGGGTCCTGGAGGAGGCCACAGTGGTTCTTTAGGTTCTTGAGGATGTTCCAGGGGTCCTGGAGGAGGTCACAGTGGTTTCTTAAGTGAGTGAACTGCTGATGTAGTCCAAAGCATCCATGTTGTTGCCATGGTTACCTGCAGGTTAGAGAAAGACAGCTGCCAGCCAATCAGAGAGCATCACCTGTATGATGTCAGACCAACTAACATCAGATCCAGTTAGTTGCACACTGATAAATTCATTTGTCTCTGGTTTAAATACTCTGTGTGTGTGTGTGTGTGTGTGTGTTGCCATATTGGTTGACCTGGATTATGACATCTTTGCCAACATCCCCAATACACCTGACATTGTTTTTGTTGATAGCCGCCACACGGAGGTCCTGATTTTGGAAGTAGGTTGTGTGTTTGACCTATACATGGACCAGGCTTTCCATGACAAATATTCAAAATATCAACCATTACTCCAAATCATAACAAGTCTTGGTTACAAATGCAAATTCTCCGTACTCATATTTGGAAGCCTGGGCCATGTGTATAAATATACCACTAGTGGCCTGAACATTGCTGGCATATCTAAGTGCAGAGCAAAAAAGCTTGCTAAATTTTGCTCTGTTTCTGCTGTTATAGGCAGCTTGGCTGTATGGAGGAGAAGATGCTATGTATTTCCATGAGTGACCAGTATTGTCTTCTTGACCCCTTTTGTATTTGATTCCTTGCCATATTTCATGTAATTGGTGGAATCAAATAAAGAATTCAAATGTGTGTGTCCTGCAGATGTCGCAGTTAAGGTCAACTCTGTCCTCCAGACGTCTTCATCATCACCATCGATGACGACAAATCCAGACCCTGACCCCCCCTCGCCACCACACAACCACATCACAGTTGCTAAGAAACAGTCGTGGGCACGACAGGGCTATGCGGCTCCACCCACCTCCTTGCCCTCAAGCTCTGCCCCCAGATACTTAGGAATATCCCAGGATGCATCTGGGCAGGCCTGGAGTCAGAGGCTGGCACAAGAAAAGGTACAAGAGAAGAAGAGGTTTAATATTTAATCTTAAAACACAAAGATTCAGTGTTTATGTTGCGTTCTTACAAATATCAGTCTGAACTGTCCTCCTGCTGAGGAGACCTTATCCTGGTCCTTCTCCTGGTAGCCTGACCTCCTCCTCTTCCTCTTCTTCTTCTTTTCCTCCTCCTGCTCTCAGACGGAGCAGTGCGGCGACAGGTTGTGCGTCAGTCTCTCCTGGGATGCGACCAGCACCTCCTGTGTTCCTGTCAGTTCTCCCTCAGTCCTGCAGGAAGTCCCCCAGCCAGCAGGGGGCTCCTCTGAAGCTCCACCCACCTCCGTCAGCACCAAGCTGTCAGGCCAGCGTGCGTATCTGCAGAGCCTGGATCGCAGCAGCAGAGCCTGGGTGCTGTCCTCAGGAAAGACCCAGGCTTCAGACGAGGCCTGCGGCCTGCAACCAGAGAGCAGCAGCAACATCTGGTACAACCCGATCCCCGAGGAGGAGGATGCAGGTGCTCCACCCAGGGAGGAGGAGATCTGGAGGAGAAGGGACGACAGGGAGGAGGGAGGAGCAGTAAGGAGGACGGGGCCAGGAGACACCAAAGTAGAATGTCCACTGGAGGGCGCCAATCCCAGTGTTAGCCACCATACTGATGACATCACAACAGAATCTATAGGTAAACCTGACTGACTCCGCCCACATTCTTCTGCTGACCTTAAATACATCCGCCACTCTGTGACCTGTCTCCAGTGTTCCTCAGTCTCTGTGTCTTTCTCCCTCAGACCCTGCCCCCTCAGACTCTAGCCCCGCCTCCCAAAAGAAAGGGGGCGTATCTAGTAGTGTGATTGACAGGCTGCGGTCTCCAGGTACGGTTAGGAAACTCTCCCTGAAGATGAAGAAACTTCCCGAGCTGCGCCGTAAACTCAGCCTTCGCTCCTCCTCCCGGGCCAATCGTCAGGGAAACGACGGCAGAGGGGTCAGTGACGAGTCGACCAGCAAGAGTGCAGCATCATCGTCATCGGCCTTGTCCAACCAGAACGTGATCAGCAGGTATCACCTGGATAGCTCCGCCCCTCCAGCCAGACCACGGAGACGATCATCGAGAGGACGATCGGCCAAAGGAGGTAAAGTTTTCACGATTATGGACGAAACAAAGACGAACGTAAAAGTTCCATCTGACACGTCCTGCCCCCTGGCTGACTCGTCCTTTGAGTCTAAATCACTTGAGCTGTTTGTTTGTTTGTTTGTTTTTCCAAATGCAAAATGTTTTTTAACCTTTAGGTTACCTTAGTGATGGGGACTCCCCTGAACTGCTGCCGCGGCAACAGGCTCCTCCCATCACCACTTCCCAGGAAACAGCGTGTGACGTCAGTTCGTTCCAACTGTATGTGGGCTGCGATCCACCACGCTGCAGCCAGCGGGTGACGGGTTTACTGACAGTTCACCTGATGGGCCTGGAGGAGATGAAGAGCAGCAGGTAGGAACACACCTGGACGAGT
This sequence comes from Epinephelus moara, assembly GCF_006386435.1. Taxonomy (NCBI): domain Eukaryota; kingdom Metazoa; phylum Chordata; class Actinopteri; order Perciformes; family Serranidae; genus Epinephelus; species Epinephelus moara. The sequence continues at coordinate 5,494,782 of NC_065518.1, read as the reverse complement.
GACGGCAGACTTACATTCAGGACTGTGGCGGCAGAGTTAGGTTCAGGACCGTGACGGCAGAGTTAGGTTCAGGACTGTGACGATAGAGTTAGGTTCAGGACCATGATGGCAGAGTTATGTTCAGGACCATGATGGCAGAGTTATGTTCAGGACAGTGACGATAGAGTTAGGTTCAGGACCATGATGGCAGAGTTAGGTTCAGGACAGTGACAATAGAGTTATGTTCAGGACCATGATGGCAGAGTTATGTTCAGGACAGTGACAATAGAGTTAGGAGTTATGTTCAGGACCATGATGGCAGAGTTATGTTCAGGACAGTGACAATAGAGTTAGGTTCAGGACCGTGACGGCAGAGTTATGTTCAGGACCATGATGGCAGAGTTACGTTCAGGACCGTGACGGCAAAGTTGCGTTCGACACTGTGAAGGCAGAGTCACGTTCAGAACTGTGTGAAATGATGGAGTCTTTGGTTCGGTGCTCTCTCGTCTGATTGGACGTCTCTGTTCTCAGGTCAGAGGGAAGTAAGGAAGTCTTTGTGGCCATCCAGATTGATGGGGTGACGAGAGCGAGGACTGCCCTCCTGACCCTGCGAGGCTCCGCCCTACCGTTGAACCACGCCTTCAACCTGGAGCTGGAGCGAGCGCGGCAGCTTCGCATAGTGGTGTTAACGCCAGGTACTGTTGTCCTCACTGATCACTACTGTTACTGCTGCTACCACCCGATGACCACAACCAGCCAATCCTTTAACCCTTTAGATTCATCCCTCATGTCTCCACTCTGACCAGTTAACCTGACTGGTGCAGGTGTTGGACAGAAAGTGGGAGGTCTGGATGTGGAGCTGGTTGAACTGGTGTGTGTGTGATTAGGTTCAATTTTGATGGTGTGTGTGTGTCTCTGCAGCAGTGGGAGTAGCTAAATCAGGGACGGATCAGACGTCAGGTGGTCCAACCAGAAACAGAGTCTGTGGACTGGGAGGCGTGTCCATCCCCCCGCTCTTTAAAGGTACAGTACACACAGCACACACCCTGTGCCTTCACTGTTTCAGTGTGTATGACAGAGTGTGTGTTTTGTCTCTCAGGAAGTCGCAGTCAGCAGCTTTGTGTGAAGTTGGAGCCCCGAGGACTTCTTTATGTCAAACTGTCCCTGCAGGAGAAATGGGACACTCAGGTACACTGGAACACAACTACAATACTATGACTGCAGTAACACTACAACAGTACTACAACAGTACTACGACTACAGTAACACTACAACAGTACTATGACTACAGTAACACTACCACAGCACTACGACTACAGTAACACTACTACAGTACTACGACTACAGTAACACTACTACAATACTATGACTGCAGTAACACTACAACAGTACTATGACTACAGTAACACTACAACAGTACTACAACAGTACTACGACTACAGTAACACTACAACAGTACTACAACAGTACTACGACTACAGTAACACTACCACAGTACTATGACTACAGTAACACTACCACAGCACTACGACTACAATAACACTACTACAGTACTACGACTACAGTAACACTACCACAGTACTATGACTACAGTAACACTACTACAGCACTACGACTACAGTAACACTACAACAGTACTATGACTACAGTAACACTACAACAGTACTACAACAGTACTACGACTACAGTAACACTACTACAGTACTATGACTACAGTAACACTACCATAGCACTACGACTACAGTAACACTACCACAGCACTATGACTACAGTAAGACTACAACAGCTAGTTGAAGTGATGAAATCACCAGAGACTCATCAGACAGGTGGAAACATGAAAATAAGTTCAGATGGACTCAGATGTTTGATTTCAGCACTGGCAGCTGTTAGTGTCTCCTCAGTGACATCACTTCCTGTATATCACTGTGACTGTTGTCACTGATGTTAGAGGTGACAGGATGAGTTTGTCCCCACAGCCCAGCAGTGACTCTTCAGTACCTGCCAATGTGTTTGGGGTTGAACTGCACCACCTGGTGGAGAAAGAAGGATGTGCAGCTCCAATCCCTCTGCTGATCCAGAAGTCTGTGGCAGAGATCGAACGCAGAGGACTGAAGGTATGTTCACCAGCATCAGCTCACAGCAGGTCAGAACGGACCGGTCCTGTGGGACACAACTACTGTGAAGTTTGGACTCATTGTTAAAACTGCAAGAAAATGACTCAGGACCTGATCTGTGCCTTTGTCACTCTGCCCCCTGTCCGTCTCTCTGTCCATCACTCTGTCTATCCCCCCGTCTGTCCCTCTGTCCGTCACTGTTTGTCCCCCTGTCCGTCCCTCCGTCCATCAGGTGGTGGGTCTGTACAGACTGTGTGGTTCTGCGGCGGTGAAGAAGGAACTCAGGGATTGGTTTGAGAGGAACAGTTCAGCTGTGAGTCTCAGTGAGGAGCTGTACCCTGACATCAACGTCATCACAGGTCAGTGAAAACACCTCTGGGTGACTCGGACCTGACGACTCGGACCTGACGACCTGAACCTGACAGTAACATTAACAATATGACTGTGGTGTGTGTGATTGTTACTGTAGGTAAGATGTGACACTGCAGTCAGACCTGATATCCACCTGATCTGGATCTAGATTGTATTTCCTGTCTCCTCCAGCAGGGTGGAGCCATCTTACAAGCTGCTGCTGATGTCACAGGGTTGGTTGTTAACTGAGCGCTGAGTACAACATCGTACTTCAGATGACTTTAGTTTTTAATGTGATAAGTGTTATTACAGGAGTTTGACAGTTTTAACGAGACACAAAGAACCTAAGACAGAGGTCAAACTAACTGACGAAGCTGTTTGAATCTCTGAGTGATAAACAGTCAGTGTGAGCTGTGGGGAGACGACCTCCAGTTGTTGTGTTGTTGTCTCACAGGATGTGACATCACACTGGCACGACATGTTGTATTTTAGTCTGGTCAGAGAGTGAATCACATTTAACAGACGTCTTCACTGTCTTCAATGTCACGTGTGTTTTCTCAGGTATTCTGAAGGACTACCTGCGGGAGCTGCCGTCTCCGCTCATCACCAGGACGCTGTACCAGGTGGTCAGAGAAGCCATGACCCTACGACCCCCACCAGCTCCACCTGTGACCCCCGACCCCCAATTGGCTCAGGACACTGTGGAGCTGCTGTCCTGTCTGCCGCCTCCAGAGAAGGTAACTGAGTACTGATACTGAGTAACTGAGTACTAATACTGCAGTACTGCAATCAGAGAGGGTAACTGAGTACTGATACTGCAGTACTGCAATCAGAGAGGGTAACTGAGTACTGATACTGCAGTAACTGGGTACTGATACTGCAATAACTGAGTACTAATACTGCAGTAATGCAGTCAGAGAGGGTAACTGAGTACTGATACTGCAGTAACTGAGTACTAATACTGCAGTACTGCAATCAGAGAGGGTAACTGAGTACTGATACTGCAGTAACTGAGTACTAATTCTGCAGTACTTCAGTCAGAGAGGGTAACTGAGTACTGATACTGCAGTAACTGAGTACTGATACCGAGTAACTCAGTACTAATACTGCAGTACTACATTGAGTCGTGTCCTCAGGAGGACAGAGACACGACTTTTTCTTACTGTTGAGACATGAACCTGGACAACGAGGACATTTTCTTTCCTCAGTCCAAGTTGAGGAGTATCTGTCCAACATTGTCTCTGTCTCTATCTCTGTCTCTCTGTTTGTGTCTGTCTGTCTCTGTCTCTGTCTGTCTCTGTGTCTGTCTCCATGTCTGTGTTTGTGTCTGTGTCTCTGTCTGTGTCTGTCTCTGTGTCTGTCTCTTTCTCTGTGTCTGTCTGTGTCTGTCTCTGTCTCTATCTCTGTGTCTGTCTCCATCGCTGTGTCTGTCTCTGTGTCTGTCTCTATCTCTGTGTCTGTCTCTTTCTCTGTGTCTGTCTCTATCTCTGTGTCTGTCTCTTTCTCTGTGTCTGTCTCTGTGTCTGTCTGTCTCTGTCTCTATCTCTGTGTCTGTCTCTATTGCTGTGTCTGTCTCTGTGTCTGTCTCTCTCTCTATCTCTGTCTCTGTGTCTGTCTCTGTGTCTGTGTCTGTGTCTGTCTCTCTCTCTATCTCTGTCTCCAGGCCACCCTGTCTCTCTTGTTGGACCACCTCAGCCTGGTGGCGTCCCTCAGCTCGTCCAACAGGATGACGCACCAGAACCTCGCCGTCTGCTTTGGCCCGGTGCTCCTCACGCCAACCCAGGAGGCGTGGAGCGGGGGAGGAGGAGGAGGGAGAGGAGGAAGAGGAGGGGGGAAGGGGCTGGGTCATGGTGAGGAGATAGCGAGTGCGGTTGATTTCAAACGGCACATTGAGGCGTTGCACTACCTGCTGCAGCTGTGGCCAGGTGAGACAGGAGGAGACATTGACCACAAGCTCCGCCCACTTTGATACTCTGTTGTTGCTATGCAAACCAAATTACCTTCAGCACGTGTCACCTTGCTCAGTGTCTTACTCTACCTCCTCAGTGCCGACTCAGCGAATCCCAGCAGATGACCACCTGGACGTCTCCAAGCCTCCCTCCCCCGCCCTCACACACGCCTCCCTGAGCCAGCAGCAACGGCATCCTGTGCTGCGATTGGCTCTGCCCTCCGAAGAGGAGGTGGTGGTGTCACGTCGGGGTCGAGGAGGCCTGGCCCGGCTGGAGAGTCCTCCTCCCATCAACCGGTACGCAGGAGACTGGAGCGTCTGTGGACGAGATCTTCTCTCCGCACAGGAAGCTGATTATGACGAGGTGGCAGGAAGTGACAGTGATGGAGGTAAACAGATGAGCAGGACGCTTTGTCCATTTCCTCCACCCAAACAAAAATGGCGGCTGTCTGTCCTGACGTTCAGGACCGAGTCTGTTTGTTGTTGAATGTGTCTGTTCTTCTACACCCAGAATCAAAGATGTGTTTTCAGACAGTTCTGTGTTACCGTGAACACGACTTCTGCTCCCTTAACTCACTCCTTCCTGTTGATGATGTTTCAGGCAGCGGGGATGAAGAGGAGGAAGAGGAGAAGAAGGAGGCATGGTCCTCAGAAGGAGGAGGAGCTCTGTACGTGGACGACTTCATGGACTTTGATGCTCCGTTTAACTGTCGACTCAGCCTGAAGGACTTCGACACTCTGATACATGACCTGGACCGAGAGCTGGCCAAACAGATCAACATCTGTCTGTAGACCAGGAGAACCAGGAGGAGAACCAGGAGGAGGACCAGGAGGAGGAGGAGGAGGTGGAGGAAGATTGTGACATCATTCTGCCATGTTTGATGAAGTTGTGTCTCGGTGTAAAACATTTACTTTATTGTCTGAACTTGAATTTTGTGAATCCGAATTTAATTTGGCTTCAAAAACGTTCCAAACTTTCCTCTGAAATTCAGACAGCTTTAATAATGAAAGGTTCTCAACAGAACCAAGAACGATCAGACATGTAGAACAGGATTATTTACTGTGATGGTGAGATCAGCTGTTAGTTTGACCTCTGACCTCCTCAGTTCCCTCTGATCTCTGCAGAACGTCAAAGACAGTCCTCAGAGAGGTGATGAGTCCAGCTCACAGTGGAACAGAAGGAATGTGGTTCTCATAGTTCTTGTAGCATCTCTGGATGTTTCCAGAAGTTTTAGAGCTGACACGTCAGAATCAAGCAGATTAATTTATTTCTGTGATCCAAAGGTGAACGCAGCATCAGCGTTACTATGAAGGAGGAGGGTTCTCTGAGGTGTCACTGTTGAGGCACTACAGGAACCACAACTTTGAAACTACAGGTTCCAAAGATGGAACCAGCAGTGAGAGAACCACACTGTTGGTTCCACCCTCATGTCAGTATTATTATTATTATTGATGTTCTAATGATGAAGAAGTTTCCTAAAGTTCTTCTCACAGTGACACCATCAGAGCATGTGAACTGAACTGTTGTTCTTCTGGGTATCAGGGTAGCATCCTGTCAGAACATGTTGGAACATGTCAGAACATGTTGGGGCTGTTTGCACTGTTGAAGCCATAATTTTTTTCAATTGTTGAAACTTTAAATTTGAAGTGAACAAACTGTAGAACTCATCGCTCTGCTGCCTCTGACGCCCCATGCTGGTGTATGTAGGTGTCTGTGGGTTTTTGTCACCAGCTGCAGGTGGAGCAGCAGAGCGCTGTGAGCTGCAGCTGCTCGTCAGTGTTTCCACGGTACAGAGTTTCTGAGTGTGATGAGTTTGTGAAGCCACAGAAGGAATACGATGCCATACTCAGTGTTATCAATGATGTTGTTGTTGTTTGAATCTGTTTCCCGTTTGTTGTTGTTGTTGTTTTGTTGACAGTATTATTTTGTTTTGCACAACGATAATAAGCACTTCCTGTTTTTTATTGATGATGACGATGTTTCTCTGCAGATGATGTAACCAAAGTGTTGAAGCACAGTTCCTGTTGGAACAGACCACAGCAGCCTTTCTGTACTTCCTATTAACCTGACCAACTATTAAACATATTATTATTATTATTATTATTATTAATGACTCTGAGCTGATTATTGATACAGGAACATGACATCTGATCACTTTAACAGCAGAGTCCAGGCTGAAGACAGACTTTATGATCAGATGTTCTGAAGAGAGAAACGAGCTCAGCAGCTGCAGAGGTGAGTTTATCTGATCCTCTGTCTAATGTAAAAACTTGGGCAGAAGCTCTCGGCCTCTTTATAATGATGAAGACCTTTTCATTGTTTCTTGATGCAGAGGGATCGGCAGTTTGGTTAAGCTAACAAAGCTACTTTGTGAAGGTGAGGACAAGATCGTGGTTGACGTGAGTCACAACCGTTGACTCAACTAACAAGTGATTAACGAGTGACGAACAACTACAGTGATAAAATAACTGATCATTGACTAAGTCTCACATGGGACACAAACACTTCTCTCCTGATCAAAGGTATGATGAGGGTATATAGCAGGGTACGATGAGGGTATGATAAGGGTTAGATGACAGAATATCACAGGGTATGATGAGGGTATAATGAGGGTACAATGAGGGTACGATGAGGGTATATCTCAGGGTATAATGAGGGTATATTTCAGGGTTAGATGAGGGCTTCAGTGTGTTTTCATATTCAGGTCTGTAGCACCTTAAAAGGTCACTGTGCTCCTTTTTACAATAGCAGCCTTATTGCCCTCAGTAAGGTCTGACAGGACTGTATGCCGTCTGACCTGCTGACTCCTCCTGATTCACTCAGACACTGACCGTTTGATAACCAACGAAGCTGTTTACCATGTCAGTGAACTGTTTTCCTCTGCAGCCACCATGAGTTCATCTGAAAGAGACAGAGATTTTCATTGTAAAAGATGTCGTCAGAAACATGAAGGAAGTTCTTCAAATGATATGAGATGAAATCTTCTAGTCTGTCATCTTACAACAGAAGAAGACGTAGAAACACCATAAATTATTTCCAAATATCAAACAAACAGCAAGACTTAAAGTTAATGTCGGTATGATTCTGTATAAATATAGAGTGAGTATTTTTGTTCTTTAGTTGGATGATGAAGAGACTGTGAACATAAAAACACTTGAACATGACGTCAGACTGAGTGTAAATGGTGACGTGTATAATCACAGGAGCTGATGGACAGTGTGCTGAGTTTTTATTTCCAGCTGTCTCATGTTGTCCTGAGCTGCAGGGATGAATCAGACAGTCAGCTTTCACTGTGGGAGTTAAATATTAAAATGCAGCTAAAAACATCATCATGTGTTTGGTGCAGTGGCGATTGCTCTAAGACTGCAAGGGAAGCTCGGCTTCCCCTAAAATGTCAAAAAATAAGTAGTCAATGTACGCTATGTACGCTACAACGCGTTCAACTTTTGTTCAGAATCAGCTACATATCACAGGTCACTGACGCGACTTTCTTCTCATTCATTCCCGTAGCATCACAGTGCATTAAACAGCGTCCAAAGACTTCAATGGGGAAGCATAGAGTGGGTTGTTCCACTGCAGCGAAACTAGACAAGCATAGAGTGGGTTGTTCCACTGCAGCGAAACTAGACAGTCACTGGATAAATGCTCGGTTTTGTCACGCCCATCGGACGCTCAGTGTCTCTGGGGGTCTATGGGGCAGTGGGCTGGCCTCGGCTGGCCGGCTTCTGCATGATGATTGGATGATCTGTCTGAGGCTGAATCCCTTTTTGATTGACAGCGAAATGAGCGAATCAGCGATCTTGAAATATAAACCACCACCGGAGCATTTTTCAAGTTTCATTCCGTTGTTCCGAGTTGATCTGGAGACTTTTCCAATCCTCTTAGTGACTTTTTCTTTGTTAAAAACGACTAGCGACAAATCTAGCATCGTTATTGGAGACTGTACTCGTGTTTGGAGACTCTGACTTCTGTCACTCTGCAGTTACTGTCCCCAAGCAGCGGGTGCTGCTGTGAGCCCCTCCACTGTCCCAAAGCACTCACAGGCGGTCACACTAGCCTTGTGCGGCAGCCCCAGCTAGCGAGCGAGCAAGCAAGCTGCACATAATGGCAGACAATTTGAATATTGTCGACTGGATTTTGGCGAAGCCATTTGATAGTCTTCCTTACGAGGAGAAACTTAGAGTTAAACAGCAGGGCAGATCAACACCTCAGACTGATTTGGTGCAAAGGGTGGGGAAAAGTAACAGGTCTTTTCACCCATCTGAAAATCTTTGAGGTGTGTGTTGCTGTGGTTCTATGGCATGAGTGTGGTTGAAAAACAGCTTCAATTAAATGCTCCTTTTATAAGTTACTGCCTCGCTACAATATGACAACTTTTATGATGTAAACTTAAAGTGAGCTTCCCCTGTTTGAAAGACCAGCAGCCGCCACTGGTTTGGTGTCATAAACAATTCCTCCGTCTGATTGGTCAGCGATGAGTCGACTGAAGTTCACCTGCTCCAGAGAAAACAAAATTTTATCAAAACACATCAATTCACAAACCTTATAGACACTAAAACTCTACGATATCAAACACCTCCTCGTACGAGCACCACGTTTTTCATCTCAGATTTAATTTTATCGTTTACAAACCTTATTTATGTAATGTAAATGTGTCTGTGAGTAAATAAAGTGTATTATCATGAACATGTATCATTCATTAATTTAACCCATCAGAATAAACAGTTGTAGTTCTTCTCTGTTGGTGAACAGTCAGAGCTCAGTTCTGCCTGTCAGTCCAAACTCAGGGCTGAAACTCCCCACATCCTTCGTCTGGCGGACAGGCGCCGCCTAGATGTGACGTCAGAGATGGACCGTTTGTCTTGTTTTTGGCTCGTCTGTGATTGGCTGAGGGAGAGAGCAGCTGATGGTTTTGAGCTCTGATTGGCTGCTGTGTCTATGTCTGTCTGTGTGTCGGGAGGCGTGTCAGAGCGCGCGGACCTGCTGCAGCGTCTCCTTAAAATGGCTGAAAAATAAAAAACAAAACAAGTTAAAATAAATTAAAAAACAAACAAACAAACAGGAAGGTCTCGCGCTCTCTGCTGCTGCGGCTCGTGTTGGATGACATCACGTTCTGCTCGGTTCTACTGCGACGGAAACTTTTCAATGAACTGCACCAGGTGAGGGACTCTGACCAAACTGCGCCACAGCAGCTCCCTGTCCTGCACGAGGACAGGGAGCTGCTGTCCTCATGTCTCTATCTGTCTCTGCTGTCCTCCTGTCTGTCCCTCATGTCTCTGATGGTTGTACTGGACCTGTTCCTCCCGGTCCTGGGTCTGGTCCTGATGAGATTAGTCTGAAACAACCCGAGAGGTGAAAAGAACAAAATGTCTCCATCACGTCATAAAAAAACAAGAAACAGCTGATCCGAACAGCAGCTGTGATATTGTGTGAAATATTTTCTGTACTGATACTTAAACTTATTGTTCTTATGACGTCATTAACAGTCCAGAGGAGCAGTGACATCAGACTAACCTTAATCACTGCTCAGTAAATACACAGACCATCACTCAGTACAGGTACATGTGACATCATCTTTTAGATATTTCCAGCTTTCTGATTCGACTCAGTGTCTTCTTCTTTTTGTTGTTATATTTTGTTGTTGTTAGTGTTTGTGAAGCTTTTTATTGCTGAATGAATCAATAATATTGATAAATGACTGATAGATTTGGAGTTGACTGTAAAGTGACAGAGAGATGATGTCATGATCCAGAGCTGCAGACAGTCAGAGCGCCACAGCAGCAGAGAGGTGATGATGATGATGGTGGTGATGATGATGATGATGATGGTGGTGATGATGATTTTCCTGTGAAGACGTCGCTGACCTCAGAACAGTCAAACTAAAATTTAACAGCTGAAACACAAACTGAGGAGTTGTGCACCTTCAGCAGGTAGTTTAGTTGAGTTAAGATTAGTTTAGTTATTTTAGTTTATTTAAGTTATTTGAACTAAACTGAGTTGAGTTAGCTTAATTTCATTTACTTTAGTTATCTTTAGTTAGTTGCTTATTTTAGTAAGGTCAGAGTAGTTGAGTTGAGTTAAGTTATTAGTGTTAGTTAGTTTAGTTAGCCAAGTGTAATTTCACAAGTTCAGTTCATTTGTTGGGTTTACCTCAGTTAGTTGAGTTAAGTTGAGTTGAGTTACTTAAGTATAATTTAGTTAATTTAGTTAAGGCAAGGCAAGGCAAGTTTATTTGTATAGCACAATTCAACACAAGGTAATTCAAAGTGCTTTACAGAGAAATTAAAAGCAACAAGACACAATTTAAAACAATAAAAACAGTCAATTAAAAAGGGAAATAGAAATTGAGAATGATAGTGATAATAAAATACAGTAACATAAAATAAAAACAGGCTCAATACATTGCATCTAAGAGCGGTAAGAAGTAGAATAATAATAATTTTAGTATAGTAAGTTTAGTGTAGTTTAGCTCAGTAGAGTTAAGTTAATTTGAGTGTAGTTAGCTTAGTGTAGTTTAGTTAGTGTAGTTAACTTGAGTCAGTAGTAGCTGATTGTTGGCTGAGTCGGTCCTGTTGACCCGGTCAGAACTAACCGTGTCTCCGCTCTGTGTCTTCAGGGTTCTCCACATCCTGAACCCTCGCCCCGGGGGTCCGTCTCCAATCATGCCCGTCGACATGGCCGTGAGGATCTGCCTGGCCAGCTCTCCTCCTCTGCGCTCTCTCCTTAGTAACTATGACAACCACTGTCCTTCGTCAGCAGCCGCTCTGTTGAAGCGCTGTGAACCTCTGAGACCCTGTCTGTCCTCCGGCAGCTGCGGCTATGCCCTCAGCAATGTCGCCACGGCAACCACAACCTCACCGTCAGTAGCCACAGACGTCGGCGGCCTGGCGTGGCTGAGGAGGAAGAAGAAGAAGAGCGTGGTATTTGCAGACACACGAGGGCTTGCACTCACCACGGTCCACGTCTTCAACGAGGCCGAGGATGACGCCCTGACAGAGCTGCAGTTCCACCTGACGGAGATAGAGGGCGCCGCCGCCAGACTACACCTTGGAGACAATAAAGGTGAGCTGAATAGCACTGAAGACGATCAGTCGATCAATTGATCAGTCGATCAGTCAGACGAAAGAATCGTTTCCAGCTCTTGTCAGTTTTCTCTTGTTTTCCTCTTCTTATACTGAGATAAATATTTTCAGGTTTGAATGTGTAGTATTCTGACCGCAGGTGTTTTCTGACGATCACTGTTCAGTATTTACTGATATTTTACAGACTAAACAAACGTCAGGACAAAATAATGTTTTTATAAATGCAACAGGAAGAAAAGAGACATAAACCCATGCAGTGACGTAGACTGATAGAATGAAGTTAAAGATCTGTTCTTCTTCCAGACGCTGCAGACTGTGGATCCGGTCTGGTTCTGGACTTCACCCCGCCGGCTGCAGACTACCTGGACCTGAGGAACCGCCTAAAAGCCCAGCAGGTTTGTCTGGAGACCTGTTCTGTCCAGGAGCATCTGCTCTCAGGCACCGTCCAGGTCCGAAACCTCTGCTTTGACAAGTCCGTCTCAGTCCGGATCACCTTCGACTCGTGGTGCTCATTCCAGGAGGTTCCTTGTCAGTATCTAAACAACGTCTATGGCTGCCCCGACACCGACACCTTCTCCTTCTCTGTCTCTGTACCGGAGGTCCTTGAGCCCTCCAACAGAGTGGAGTTCTGCATCCAGTACAAGACTCAGGACCACACCTTCTGGGACAACAACCAGGGCCACAACTACCGGCTGGTGGACCCAAACAGCACCTCGTCCCAGAGCACTGACAGTACCGCCGGGCTGGAGATCCGGAGAGACCGTGACAGAGAGAAGAGGGAAGAGATGCAGTTTGATCCATTTGGAAGTCCCAGGACGTCAGCAGGGATCTTCCCTGAGTGGCAGAGCTGGGGTCGAGTGGAGACCAGTGCCCCCTACTGGTGAGACGTCACAGGATATTTTAAAATCACTCCTTGATTTTGTTCCCAAGATGTAAGAAATTCACAGGACCCTCACAAGAGCACCGAAACATTATATCCTCTGGAATTTATCCGGGCATGTTTGTAGGAAACACTACGGATTGTTGCTTTCACTTGAGCCACTTTAGCTGCCCTAACGTTAACTATTTAATGTCTGGATGGAGACGAAGACTCCACATTAAAGGCGATTCAGGTCATCAAAATGTCTCGGCCAAACAGCGGTCACAATCTGGCACATCTGGGTTTTCCTGGAACCCTTCTGCCCCTTTAGAGCCAGACCTGGTTCACATCTGGTCCTCCTGTACCAGAACACAGCCAGATGTGCCACAGTTGGCTTGATCAGCTGGATACCCTCATGGCCTCTTTAAAATGTTACAAAGGAACCTTTAGGTGCTTTTTAAAAGCATCCCAACAATTCAAGAGTTTGTACTTCGTCACTTTTTCAAATATGCAACTGACCACAAACTGAGACATTCACAAGAGATTCAGGAGTCAAAGGGCTTTTTAAAAGCATCCAACAGATTTAATAAGTTTGAAAAGGATCCAGGAGATGACCTCTAATGTTCAGAGGTCTTACATGGACTCAAAAGTGCTTTCTTAAAACCTCCCAAAGATCCATAAAAGTTTCAAGGCCTTAAAGGTGTTTAAAAAACCTTCACAAGGCTTCATCTTTCATCTGCGTTTCACAGAAGTGTAAATACAGTTAAGAGTTCTAAACATCGCAACACTTAGTGATCTCCAGCAGCACAGCTGAGTGACCGAGTCCTGTCTTTGACACATCAACAACACGAGGACGGCTGACCGATGGAGGACTCATGCATTCTGTGATTTGTTTCTCAGCTCTTTGGGAAGTTCAGACATTCCTTCAGTTCTTCTTTCTTTTTCACCATGACAGCTGATTCATGATTCTCATCAGAAGCCCTTCTGGACATTGAGCTCCTGAATCAGCTGTCAGAGAAGACCAGCAGTCTGAAACACTGAGTCCAGAATCCTTCTGACTCAGTGATGAAACCCTTCTGTAGTCTCTGCTCGACGTTGTTTTTACGGTGTGAAATCCTGTTTGTGTGTTAAACCTTGATGCCTTCAAGCTCAGTTCACCTTTGATTCATCCAGAACCTGAAAACCTACACAAGGCTGAGTCCAACTGTCATGACTCCCCAACACTCAGACTCGAGTCCTCATATGGACTCTGTGTCCACAGATGGACTGAATATTCCATCTACAAGTCCAGAGGGGGGACATTTGTATTCAGTCCAACTTGAGAGGTTCCTCTTGGTCCTTCTCAGGTTCAGTAGGAACGTTCACTCTGAACACCTCGAATATTTGACATGTCAGTTTACCTGAGCAAATAGAGTTTAAATTTTAAACTGAGTGAATTCAGAGTGAACTGAGTCAAGTCCCGTCTCCGTGTGAGACTAAACTAGAAACTTCACAGACCAAAACTTTGTGAAAAGAACCTGCGCTTTAGTTCATACTGTCCTCTGAGCTTTGGCCTCTGTTGTCAGTGGAAACCAGCCGGTCTTTTAGCTTTTACCTTTGGTATCAGATTATGTTCCTTTAAATGATGACGATGACGATGATGATGGCGATAATGATGTTACAGGGCTGTAATAAGAACATTTAAAGGAAAAGACTTTGGTTTTACAGGCGTCACAACTAAACACAGCTCATAACTCCTCAGCAGACCTTCATCTTTTTAACTGAGCACAACATGGAGACAGAACTGTAGCACTTTAAACTGTTTCCTCTGAACTCAGCCGCTGCTCTTCAAAGACAACTTGGAATTGGCTGGATATAGTGGGGGCTTTGACTTGGACTTCTCTCAGGTCCTTCTGGGTTTTTGACTTGGACTTGTCTTGGGTTTTTGGGGGCTTTTTGGACTTGGATTTGACTAATAGGAAATTTGTCTCTGACTTCTTTTTAATTGGATGTCTTTTTGTGGAAGTTTTGACTCAGACTTATCTCCGTTTTTTGGAGTGTTGACTTGGACTTCTTGAACTTTGTTTTGTTTCTGATCTGATGTCTTGACTCGGAGCCCATGTGGACTCATACTTGTCTTGGACTCTGCCTCACGTGGATAAGAACTGAGAGTAGCAGTGGTTAATCTGCTTCTTGTCAGTCTGAACTGAGGACTTCAAGGCCTCAGGGCCTCGGACCCTCAGCAGGTTCACCCTGAGCAGCTGATGTGTTTGTGAATGCAGACAGAGATGGAGGCATGTAGACCACAATCACCAACTCCCACACAGAGACTGTGAGGAGGAACTGGGGGCTGATGGGTACCGATAGGGGCTGATGGGTGCCGATGGGGGCCGTTAGGAGCCAATGGGGGGCCGACTGTTGTGGGGCCAACTGTGTTTGAGAAAGTGTTGTGATGATTTCCTACATCTCCCACAATGCCTCAGTGATCTGGGGTGTATCTGATGAGGTGAAGAGCATCAGCGGTGTTTTTTCTCTGACGTGTTGTCAAGTGTTTGAAGGAAAGTTTTTGGTGACCAGGATGTGATCCTGACAGACATGTCTGCTCTGACGGACTCATGCTAACTGTTCAGGAACACGGTGCGTCAGTATTGCCCCTCCCCCAGCTTTCTGAATGAATTTATAATGGATCTACGTTCTGTTGCTCCTCAGCTGTCTGAACTAGTTCTGTTTTGTTTGTGTCTGGTCTGGTTGGCGAGGTTCTCCAGGAGTGGTTTCCTGTGCCGTTAGCATCCGGAGCTAATCCACCGAGCTAACCACTACGTCCAGGTCTGAAAACAGCAGAAGTGCCCTTTAAAGGAGCTTCTCTTTTATTGGCCCGCCATCTGTGGTCTCAGTTGTCAGTATCCGTGTAGATTACAACTCTGCTCTGGCTGTCGACATGATGACAGCACATTAGGTCACTGCGTTTAGCTCATGCAGGTGGTTTTATTTCCTGATGCATGTGAATGCAGCATGAGGATGAGGATGATGAAGGTGGGAGGTTTTTGTTTCTTCTTTGTTATTAGCCTAAACTCACTCTCGTTAGCATGTGGCTAACAATCACTGGTTCCTCTGGTGACGGGTAGTTGTTGCTATGCATTCTAGCCACTGACTGTAGTCTTGTTGTCATGGTAACTGCTGTAGACGGAGAGGTAAAGGTGAACCCTGCACTTCCTGTTTGCTCCTGTAGCCAGTTTACCAGATTAAAAGCCCGTAATAAAATCTGTGTGTGTGTGTGTGTTGACGTATGAAGCATGTGACAGGAAGGTTTGAAGGAAATGTAAAGTGTATTTAAAGTGAATATGGGAGGAGTCGAGATGTTTGACTGCAGGTGGCGTCGTGCTGCGTTCAAGTCACGTCAGATTTATTGTAAATACCAAGTGACCCCAGAAAAAAATGTGTTTTTATTTGGAATAAAACTGTTACCAACTGACTGCTGTATGTTATTAATAAGTTTGACTATTGAAAGTGAAGATAAACTTAAAGTTTGTTTCTGTTTCTGTGACTGATGGGAACAGTTTGTAAAACTGGTTCAGTGTTCAGAGAGCTGTGGTGTGTTCAGGTCTGATCCTGGTAAACAAAGTGTTCACACTCAGTTCAGTTCCCTTTTTGTCTGAAACATTATTCTAATTTTAAGTGATGAAATGAAAACATGGCTGCGTGTCGTAGCGTCCTGTGGGCGGGGCTAATCAGTGGAGATTCAGGCTAACTTTCAGAGTTAAAGTTCACTCTTTACTCCAACGTGACCTGAACGCAACAATTTAGCTAGCCGCCATTTTAGCTTGTGCTAACAGACTTATAAATGCCATTTAAGTTGGCTAGCTAGCAAGCTAGCTGGCTGCTAGCATTAGCAGCTGTACTGTAGCAAGACTGTATTGTAAAGTGCAATGTAATGATGATGTCATGGCGTACTGCTGAAGCAGGAAGTGATGTAAGCAGGGAGTGACTGGCTGTTCCTTTTGTGTGTCTCCTTTCAGAATAAAAGTCTAATATTTATAGTGTTTGTTGTTTGCTCGCTGTCTTTTGTTTCTCTTCTTCCAAACTTTATGACATCATCAGAAAACTCAGTGACATCACAGTGACTTATTGTAATCAGAGGAAATTAGATTTAAAAATAAAATATGAGGTCGTATTTTGAAGGGAACCATTTCAGTGTGTTATTTTCCTGACAGTCAGTCAGAGTTAAACAACAGGAGCTGAAAACACTGTGACATCACACTGTAAACACTGTGACATCACAGCATAGACACTGTGATATCACACTGTAAACACTGTGACATCACATCCTAAACACTGTGACATCAAGCTGTAAACACTGTGATGTCACAGCATAGACACTGTGACATCACACTGTAAACACTGTGACATCACACTGTAAACACTGTGATGTCACAGCATAGACACTGTGATATCACACTGTAAACACTGTGACATCACATCCTAAACACTGTGACATCAAGCTGTAAACACTGACATCACAGATCAGTTTTACCTCTGTTGGAGAGACGTTCATGTTCACTGGTATTTTTGGACGTCTCAGTCGTCAGGAGTAAAACATGTCTGGATTCTGTAAATGGACGTAATTCTCCTTTAATGTATCTGATCAGCTGAGTGAGTCTGTTTCAGTTTAACTTTAATACTCTGATGATACAGCACTGTCTCACATTAATACAAGCAGAGTGAATCATAGATCAGAGTGTTGTAAACACACAGAACTATAACTGAATCATATCGTATATATTTCAGAGTGCTGTAATATTATAACTGTGTCAGAGTTTCCACAGAGCTGCTGACTCTCAACACTTGCTATATAGTTTCAGTTTTTCTTCTTGTTTCAGTTGGTCTCCCTGTCGTCGTTGATCTGTGTTGTGGTGTAGTAAACACTGCTGAGTTCAGACCATCAGACTGATGAGATGCGACAGGCGGCAGAGATGATTAACATTCTTCTTCCAGATGACTGAGTGAACTGTGAACACATGAGCGCTACAGGAATCTGAATGATTAGAGAGCAGGCACAGATCACAGAGACAGAAATAAAACACACTCATTCATGGACACGAATAAACTGAATATACAAAGTTACTACACAGAAAATAAACAGAATATAACATTAGTGCACAAAATGTAACGTCAATAAAGAGAATTTAAATAGAAAATATAACTTAAATAAACAGATACATATAATAAAGCTCCAACATGCTGTAGAGTTGTATCATTGGCCCATATGCATGTTGTAGGACGTGTTGGTTCACTCAGCTGTGAGTGAACGTCACAGTGACATAGACAGTTTGACCTCAACGAGCCGCCTTATCTTTCTGTAATTAATCTATAATCAATAATCAGTAATCAATAATCAGTAATCTGGGGCTGGCCCTTTAAAGTCAGAGATTTGATTCATCAGTCGACTGAGGCTGTTTAGGTGAAGCAGTCATACTCGGCGGCGTGCTGTGCAGTGAACTTCAGAGGATGTTTTGGTCTTCAGATTCTGCAGCAGAGTGAGCGCTCTGAATGTTCACGCTGTTCTTTGGTTCAGACAGCTGCAGACAGAGGACAAACTTCACAGATGTCTAATACGACACAGACTGAACATTTTCTTTGACAAAAAAGACTTGCTGTGATCATGTGACCCTGTGACTTGTTTGTTTCTGTCACAGTGTTTCCATTCACAGATTATAGAGTTATATAACAGGAAGAGACATCAGCACGCACACACTAACTCCCCACATGAAGATTAAAACATCATCATGTTGGTGCAGATCAGCTGGTCACAACCCAACTGTTGTGACATCACATCATCATAATGACATCACTGACTTCATCAGCTGTGACAAACAGACAGACAGACAGACAGACAGAGTATTAGTGTTATATAACACTGAGAGAGGCCACACAACTGTTACATAACACACACATACACACAACCAGGCTGCAGGTCGGCCTCCATCAGAAGATCAACAGTTTGATCCCTGTCTTCTCTCCTCTCCTTATTAATAATAATAATAATGATGATAATACTAGTTACTAGTCCATACCCACTGAGTGCACAGTAGCCCACGTACAGTTTCACATGGTGTGTGTTTGGGATACAGGTCATAGGAAACTGCAGATTAAATAGTCGACTGAACCCATTAAGAAGAGCAATGTATTCAGACAGAGTTTTTGTGAATTTGATAGTACGATTGCAGCCACAGCGATCTGTCTCATTTTAGCCATTTTTCTGTTGTTATAGCGCCACCCAGTTGCCAGTTAGAGTTAAATTTCTCCAGTCA
>NC_065518.1:5462254-5475940 GCF_006386435.1 Epinephelus moara | reverse complement strand
GTAATATTGCTTCATTGGCATCCTCCCATGACCCTCTACCACTGTGCCAAATTTCACATGGATTGACCAAGTCAGTGAGGAGAAAAACATGGAACAGACACCCAGACAGAGTTTTCATCATTATATAGTAAGATGATCTTGGTGGGTTCAGTTTGTCAGAGAGAATTAAGTTCAGACATTCTGTTTTATTTACATATTATTGATTATAGATATTGATACATGTGAATGTTTCAGTTTAGTTTTCTATTGGCTGAACAAACAGGATGAAGAAACTTCACCTTCCTCTGTGTGTCGTCTCCAGTTTGTCCACCAGATGGAGACAAAGTCCAGGTAATAACCACAGATCTGAACTCCACAGTGACCACAGCTTCATGTTCACACCCGGGAACAAGCCGCGGGTTCGTCAGGTCAGAGTCACTCACTGAGCCCAACACATTATTAGATATCTCAAGATATACAAGACAGAAGTTTGAACTTTAAGGGTAAATTCGAAGACTTTTCTTATAGTTTTGTCACGAGGAGCAACTTTTAGTATGAGGAGGCTTTGTGAATATGACCCCTGACCTTTAATATAAAATCAGGATATTCAGCTGAGACCAGAACATAAAAATCATCAGACCTGCTGTGAAGTTTTAAACTTTGTGTTGAATCAAAGATCCTAAATTTATACAACTGAAGTCTCAGTTTGATCCAGCAGAGGGTGCAACGTCTCCACCACACCAACAGCAGTCAGACCAACACATTTAAATCTTTATTATTTTTGTTATTATTATAATTATTATTATTAAGTCAAATAATAAAGTATTACATAAATAAAAACAGACAAAATAAGAGACTATTATTATTAATATTATTCTTAAAGAAGGGGAGATAATAACTAAAATAAAACTAACTCCTTAAACAAATAAAAATACACTGATGAGAAGCTGTGATGGAGCAGAGCCGATTTTAGGAACGATGAGTCGACCTTTATCTAATGATCTACTCTGTGAATATGTCAGAGACACAGGAAGAAGCTGAACCATTAAAAACTATTAGAAGTATTTTAAAATCAATTCTTTGTTTTATTGGGAGCCAGTGAAGAGAAAATTAAACTGCTGCGTTCTGAACAAACTGCAGTTTATTTAACGTCTGAAAATGAACACGTGAAGCAGCTTCTCAGAGTCTGACTGAGACGAGAAACATCAAACTTATGATTTATTTCTGAGGAGGTAAAAGGCAGTCGTAGAAATATTAGAGATGTGCTGAAGATCAGTGTCTAAAACCACACCCAGGTTTTTTAAAAGCTCTCATAGTTTTACAGACAGAGAGTTATTAACAGAGACTTTGGTCCGACAAACAGAATCTGTGTTTTGTCTTTATTAAGCTGTAAAAGATTCTTCACCATGACCAGTCTGAAAACTTCACAGACATGTGTTTAAATATTATTCCAGGTTTGAATATTATTGACAATATTAAAGGTCACAGATGAACTCTGTTGTTTAAATTGTTCTCATCTGATTTATTTTTCACAGATTATTAATTTTCATTTTTTCACATTCACAATAAAAGTCCGGAGACGTTCTTCAGTCCTGATGAAGAGGACAGAGGAAGAGGAGGAGGAGGACGCACCAGGTTTGGACATCTGGAGCCGCCAGTCAAAGCTGAATTCATTAACCTCCTCTGTTAATTAATTAAAGACACGTCAGCTTCGATTAGGACGCGTTAAAGAGCCCAGTGATTCTAATGAACCTCATCAGAGAGCTGCCTGACAGACCTCACTGAGGGCACAGCAGCTGATCGCACTCACCTGAGACTCCTGTGTTCACCAACATGAACACATGAACACATGAACTGTTCTCCGTTCATGTTGGTGGTGAATACGTGACTCTGGTTTTATTCCTGGTGAACGTTCAGCAGACATCAGTGTGGTTTATAAAGCCTTTGTGTTGGACAGATGACTGAATGATTGTGTTCAGGTGAGTGAAGTCATGTGTTCATCTGTTGGCTGACGTGTTTGTTGGTGAAGACAGGAAGTGCTGAGAGACGTTCTCTGGTCTCCACAGAGTCACCAGTTTGTGGTTTTAGTATCTGAGTCTCCCGATCACTCACTCACTCATTCACTCACTCATTCATTCAATCACTCATTCATTCTGCCTTGCCTTTATATCACTGACTGTGTTGTCATGCCAGACATGGCCACGCCCTCCTGCCCTCTGTTGCACCACCTGACCTGCTCCGCCCACCAGCTCACCTGCTTCCTGTCTCCCTGATGACCTCAGCAGGAAGTCACTGCTCAGCTCTGCAGCTCTCCTCCCCTCACCTGTGTGATCTCACCTGGACTCTGCTGCACAGGTATGTTTTCACCTGTCTGTCTCTGTCCTCAGGTGTGTCCCATGTGCTCCTTTAAACATCAGACTGATGGTGTGAAGCTTTGCTCAGTGAGCACAAGCTTTGATCCATTGTTCTCTATGACGTACAGTGTGTGTGTGTGTGTGTGTGTTCAGATACCTGCAGTGTTAGTTTTGACTTCATCAGATGTGAATCTGTCTGAACTCTGACTCAATTTCTATTCCACTCACTGTTTTTGTGTTGCTATGCTAATGCTGTGATCCCTTTACATCGCTACGAGCGGTGAGACTCAAGATGATGTTATAAAATGTCGTAACGTCCTGTTTAAATTGATATGCGTCCCTGTTTGCGTTTGCACCATTTACGACCTAAACGTAAACAAAGATGGATGCCTCCAAGAAAGCAGTCGTCGCTATTGCAGTAGCGGAGCCTTTATCGTTAGCAACACTGCTAGCTACTATCACCAACACCAAGGTTTAAACAACACATACACGACAGCCACTTATGGTAAGTATAGGGTGCAGCCATCTTTGCTTTCTTCAGTCTTTCGAAACTTGCAGTCCTAGACCGCTATTGGTAGAACTGCCTCAAAGAGGCGTGTCATGTTGTGTCGCTGCGTAATTTTGCGCAGCTTCCTGTCTTTCCTACCGTCTTACTAGCGGTAAGATCTATATGGAACGCCCCATAATCAACACATTCAGGTGATGTCGTCATAAACGACACCCTGAGAGCTCCGCCTCCTAATTAAACGGGCGCTAAACAGGCTGCACCTGCAGCGGTCGCCGTGGCAGCAGGTTAACTTCAGAGATGATGTGAGCGCAGCGCTATGAAGGAAACGGAACGACACAATCATCACGACCTTTATCTTCTTTCTGTCCTGTGGTCATGTTGTCTTTATGTGATGGGCGTGGACGGACGATGACTGAAAGAAGTAATTTCCGGACAAAACTGTATTCAGAAGGAGAAACAGTGACACCTGGTGGACGAAGTATAAACGTGTGTGTGAGGTGGAAACTGAACCGAGACGATAAAAATAATTATATTAAACAAGAAAACAGACTGCAGGAGACAACATGAGACATTAATGACCTTCTGATGACTTATCTCTGCACCTCCGCTTCAAAACAGGCAGAATAACAGGAAGTGGATGTTAAAAACTGCAGCACTTCCTGGACGATTCGACCTGCTGGAAACGGAAACAAAAAGTTAAATTAAAAAACATCTACAAAACTCAAACAACTGGTTAACATGACAGAAGAAACGAAACACACATGGAGGCAGTTTGCCTTGTCGGCCTTCTCTAGGGAAACCCTTTCTGACAGAAATCTGTTCACTTTAACTCAAACCACAACTTTTTTCCAAACTTTAACCAAGAGGATGTTTTCTGTCAGAAAGACGTCAGGAACATCGACCGATGAAACAGCTCAGCAGCATTTTTTAATAAGACTTTTTCAGTTACGTGAAACACACAGTGAGGTTCGGACAGACGAGCTACGGGAACAAAGGAGGTACAGAACTTGAGTCTGTCCACACATGATTCAATCGTCCGAGACTTTTCCTTCGTTTGGATCCACAGTGAGCCGAGTCACAGAGAGTCCAGGTTTGTCATCGTGACTGAAGGTCAGTTTGGTTTAAAGGCTCCAGGTCGCACACGCACAGTTTAGGCCATGAAACTTCAGACATAAAACACTGACACATCAAAATCTGAATGTTAAAAAAATAACCGTGATTCAATTACAGATGATTTGATGTGAAACCCTCAGAGAGACTCTGGAGACGGTCTGAGGAGCCAAAAGGTCGCCGACCTCTGATCCAGGAAGTGACATGATGTAACTATGAAATCTGAGATTTGTGTTTGAAGTGTTACATTTAATATTTGGTCATGTGTGTGATGACCAGATCAGACCAGACCGGACCGGACTGGATCGGATCGGCTCAGATCAGGTTAGGGTTCTGAGGGTCTCTGTGGTCTCGGTCGTGTCTTTATGATCTGTATCAGAGTGATGTGAACATCAGTGACCTGCAGTCTGTCCAACAAACATTTTTTGCAGTCAGGTTGTTTCAGTCAGATGCATTCAGTGTTTCAGACGTGATTCAGACGTGTTTCAGGCGTGATTCAGATGTGTTTCAGACGTGACGGTGGCTCCTGGATGTTGAAAATGAAGCTGAGCTCAGCAGATCAAACTCCGCTGGACTCTGACTGATATGAACTCTTTGCGTCTCTACAGGTGAAACACATCATACTGAACCCTCACACAGTCGACTGACACTGAATGTTTCCGTCAGGTCTGAACTCTTCCTGTGTGTGTGTGTGTGTGTGTGTGTGTGTGTGTTGAACATTAATGAGTGATGGTGTTATTTACATTTCTGCTTCACATGACGACACGTCACAGTCACTGTTTGTCCCGTCGCTCCGTGTGATGCGTTCACTGTCTCTCTGAGAACAATTTACAGAAGTGTGATTGTTGTAAACATATAAATCTAAATATAAAACACATTTTAAGGAGCAAAGGAAAACAACAAAGAATTCTGATTTTGATTTTTTTTGTTCCCAGTCAGAAAAATAAAATCTGTTCTTTCATTTTTATATAATATTCCATAAATGTGATTATATCTTTTATTAAGGATAATAACCCACTGTGTGTGTGTGTGTGTGTGTGTGTGTGTGTGTGTCTGTGTCCTGTCCGTTCTGCAGACAGAGTCCTGTCCTGTTAAGTGTAGTTTGATTTATGAATCAAACAGACTCTGATTCCGTTGTTTTGTTTTTATTTTACATTTTATTCAATTTAAAAAAAAAAAAAAAAAAATCCAAATAGTTAAAAAAAGAAAATCTGAACTAAAACAAAGAGATGTCATCAGATGAACTGATTGATACACACACACACACACACACACACACACTGATAATGATCAGTGTTAATTATCAGTGTTAATAACTGATCACCATCACTGAGCTGCAGATGATCAGCTGTTTCTCTCCGTCTCCTCTTGGTGTCGCTCTTTCCTCGCTCGGACGTCTCTCTGCTGGGATGAAGGAATTCCCTGAACTGGGACGATTGGAATTCCCTCTGCAACACACACACACACACACACACACACACGCAGAATGTGAGAGTGTTTTTCTGTTTGCAGCTGAAGGTCGACCGCTTTGTTTCCTTTCATTTGATTTTCCAGGTTTCTGCTGTTTTCTACTGATTCTTTCAGAAACACAGAGAAATGGAGACAAACAGTAGAGTCAGAAAATAGAGATGCACAGATCACAATAAAAGCCAGTAGATGAGAACATGAACATGAAACAGTTAATTTATTTACAGTAAAAAAAAGTGAAGTAGAACAAAATGAATAAAACAGTAGACTTCAGTAGAATAAAACAACAGAGTTCAGTAGAATAAAAGTAGAGTTCAGTAGAATAAAAACGTGAGTTCAGTAGAATAAAACAATAGAGTTCAGTAGAATGAAACAGTAGAATTCAGTAGAATAAAACAGAGTTCAGTAGAATAAAAACGTGAGTTCAGTAGAATAAAACAATAGAGTTCAGTAGAATAAAACAGTAGAATTCAGTAGAATAAAACAGAGTTCAGTAGAATAAAACCGTAGAATTCAGTAGAATAAAACAGTAGAATTCAGTAGAATAAAACAGAGTTCAGTAGAATAAAAACGTGAGTTCAGTAGAATAAAACAATAGAGTTCAGTAGAATAAAACAGTAGAATTCAGTAGAATAAAACAGAGTTCAGTAGAATAAAACCGTAGAATTCAGTAGAATAAAACAGAGTTCAGTAGAATAAAACAATAGAGTTCATTAGAATAAAACAGTAGAATTCAGTAGAATAAAACAGAGTTCAGTAGAATAAAACAGCAGAGTTCAGTAGAATAATACAGTAGAGTTCCGTAGAATAAAAGTGGAGTTCAGTAGAATAAAACAGAGTTCAGTAGAATAAAAGTAGAGTTCAGTAGAATAAAACATTAGAGTTCAGTAGAATAAAACAGTAGAATTCAGTAGAATAAAACAGAGTTCAGTTGAATAAAACAGCAGAGTTCTGTAGAATAAAAGTAGAGTTCAGTAGAATAAAACAGTTGAATTCAGTAGAATAAAACAGTAGAGTTCCGTAGAATAAAAGTAGAGTTCAGTAAAATAAAACATTAGAGTTCAGTAGAATAAAACAGCAGAGTTCAGTAGAATAAAACAGTAAAGTTCAGTAGAATAAAAACGTGAGTTCAGTAGAATAAAACAGAGTTCAGTAGAATAAAACAGCAGAGTTTAGTAGAATAAAACAGTTGAATCCAGTAGAATAAAACAGCAGAGTTCAGTAGAATAAAACAGTAGAGTTCAGTAGAATGAAAGTAGAGTTCAGTAGAATTAAACAGCAGAGTTCAGTAGAATAAAACAGTAAAGTTCAGTAGAATAAAACAGAGTTCAGTAGAATAAAACAGTAGAGTTCAGTAAAATAAAAACGTGAGTTCAGTAGAATAAAACAATAGAGTTCAGTAGAATAAAACAGTTCAGTAGAATAAAACAGCAGAGTTTAGTAGAATAAAACAATAGAATTCAGTAGAATAAAACAGTAGAGTTCAATACAATAAAAACGTGAGTTCAGTAGAATAAAACAATAGAGTTCAGTAGAATAAAACAGAGTTCAGTAGAATAAAACAATAGAGTTCAGTAGAATAAAACAGTAGAGTTCAGTAGAATAAAACAGAGTTCAGTAGAATAAAACAGTAGAGTTCAGTAGAATAAAACAGAATTCAGTAGAATAAAACAAGAGTTCAGTAGAATAAAACAGTAGAGTTCAGTAGAATAAAACAGAGTTCAGTAGAATAAAACAAGAGTTCAGTAGAATAAAACAGTAGAGTTCAGTAGAATAAAACAGAGTTCAGCAGAATAAAACAATTCAGTAGAATAGAAGAGCAGAGTTTAGTAGAATAAAACAGTAGAGTTCAGTAGAATAAAACAGCAGAGTTCAGTAGAATAAAACAGTAAAGTTCAGTAGAATAAAACAGAGTTCAGTAGAATAAGACAGTAGAGTTCCGTAGAATAAAAGTAGAGTTCAGTAGAATAAAACAGCAGAGTTCAGTAGAATAAAACAGTAGAGTTCCGTAGAATAAAAGTAGAGTTCAGTAGAATAAAACAGTAGAATTCCGTAGAATAAAAGTAGAGTTCAGTAGAATAAAACAGAGTTCAGTAGAATAAAACAGCAGAGTTCAGTAGAATAAAACAGTAGAGTTCCGTAGAATAAAAGTAGAGTTCCGTAGAATAAAAGTAGAGTTCAGTAGAATAAAACAGTAGAGTTCCGTAGAATAAAACAGTAGAGTTCAGTAGAATAAAACAGAGTTCAGTAGAATAAAAGTAGAGTTCCGTAGAATAAAAGTAGAATTCAGTAGAATAAAACAGAGTTCAGTAGAATAAAAGTAGAGTTCTGTATAATAAAACAGAGTTCAGTAGAATAAAACAGTAGAGTTCCGTAGAGTAAAAGTAGAGTTCAGTAGAATAAAAGTAGCGTTCCGTAGAATAAAAGTAGAGTTCAGTAGAATAAAACAGTAGAATTCAGTAGAATAAAACAGCAGAGTTCAGTAGAATAAAACAGAGTTCAGTAGAATAAACATTAGAGTTCCGTAGAATAAAAGTAGAGTTCAGTAGAATAAAACAGTAGAGTTCAGTAGAATAAAACAATAGAGTTCAGTAGAATAAAACAGAGTTCAGAAGAATAAACATTAGAGTTCAGTAGAATAAATCAGAGTTCAGAAGAATAAAACATTAGAGTTCCGTAGAATAAAAGTAGAGTTCAGTAGAATAAAACATCAGAGTTCAGTAGAATAAAACAGTAGAGTTCTGTAGAATAAAACAGTAGAGTCCAGTAGAATAAGACAGTAGAGTCCAGTAGAATAAGACAGTGTTCAGTAGAATAAAATAGTAGAGTTCCGTAGAATAAAACAGTAGAGTCCAGTAGAATAAGACAGTAGAGTCCAGTAGAATAAGACAGTGTTCAGTAGAATAAAAGTCAGTAGAATGTAAACAGAAGTCAAAGTGAGGACCTGACAGAGGACTAATGAGCAGTATCAGTCCTCCATCACCGTCCAATGAGACGAAAATCTGAGTCCAGCTGTGATGTCACAATAAAAGGTTTCTGATTTTAATCAGAGTTCAGTTTGAGTTCAGATGATTTCAGAGATCATGTCTGATTTAAACTGACTGTTTCCAGGTGCAGTGTGATGGATTCAGGAGACAGACACAAGCTCATGTCCTCAGTGAGACTCAGGGAGCTCTGAGTTATTTCAAGGTGCGACATCACTGTATTTATTTTCCTAAAGCTAATTGACACAACTTGACTTTCCTAAAGTTAACCTACCTAACGTTACGTTCTCAAATGATTATTGATTATTTAAATGAATCTGATTGATGGATTTATATTATATTATATTATATTGTATTATATTATATTATATTATAGTTATTGTATATAATCTGTATCTCTGTCCTGGTTGATTCCAGCTGCTGGTTCACCTGAGTGGTTTTATACCTGTGCTGTTGTTCAGGCTGAAGGTGACTGAGTCTGTAAAGATCATCCAGCTCTGACTGAGCCTGATCCTCCCTGTGGTTCCTCCTCACCACGGCCTCAAGACTGAGTCTTAATATACAGACAGAGAGACGAGCTGATGATGAAGATCAAAGTGACAGAAAACATGTAAGTAAACATCATATATCAGGCGAAATCTTAACGTGTCAGGGATAAAAGAAACAAAAATGAGATGATAAAGAATAATGAAGCGTAAAGAGGACTGGGCTTCAGATGTGATGAAGCTTAAATAAAGACATTAATATTTGATGGACTGATGATACACAGCAGAGATAACAGATGGATGTGTTTCAGAGGTGACGGAGGTCTGATGATACACAGCAGAGATAACAGATAGATGTGTTTCAGAGGTGATGGAGGTCTGATGATACACAGCAGAGATAATAGATGGATGTGTTTCAGAGGTGATGGAGGTCCGATGATGCACAGCAGAGGTAACGGATGTGTTTCAGAGATGATGGAGGTCTGATGACACACAGCAGAAATAACAGATGGATGTTTCAGAGGTGATTGAGGTCTGATGATACACAGCAGAGGTAACGGATGTGTTTCAGAGATGATGGAGGTCTGATGACACACAGCAGAGATAACAGATGGATGTTTCAGAGGTGATTGAGGTCTGATGATACACAGCAGAGATAACAGATGGATGTGTTTCAGAGGTGATCGAGGTCTGATGATACACAGCAGAGATAACAGACAAATGTGTTTCAGAGATGATGGAGGTCTGATGATACACAGCAGAGATAACAGATGTATGTGTTTCAGAGATGATGGAGGTCTGATGACACACAGCAGCGATACCAGAAGGATATGTTTCAGAGATGGAGGTCTGATGATACACAGCAGAGATAACAGATGAATGTGTTTCAGAGGTGATGGAGGTCTGATGATACACAGCAGAGATAACAGATGGATGTGTTTCAGAGATGATGGAGGTCTGATGATACACAGCAGAGGTAACGGATGTGTTTCAGAGATGATGGAGGTCTGATGACACTAAGCAGAGATAACAGATGGATGTTTCAGAGGTGATTGAGGTCTGATGATACACAGCAGAGATAACAGATGGATGTTTCAGAGGTGATTGAGGTCTGATGATACACAGCAGAGATAACAGATGGATGTGTTTCAGAGGTGATGGAGGTCCGATGATGCACAGCAGAGATAACAGATGTATGTGTTTCAGAGATGATGAAGGTCTGATGACACACAGCAGAGATAACAGATGGGTGTGTTTCAGAAATGATGGAGGTCTGATGATACACAGCAGAGATAACAGACAGATGTGTTTCAGAGATGACGGAGGTCTGATGACACACAGCAGCGATACCAGAAGGATATGTTTCAGAGATGGAGGTCTGATGATACACAGCAGAGATAACAGATGGATGTGTTTTGGAGATGATGGAGGTCTGATGATACACAGCAGAGATAACAGATGAATGTGTTTCAGAGGTGATGGAGGTCTGATGATACACAGCAGAGATAACAGATGAATGTGTTTCAGAGATGATGGAGGTCCGATGACACACAGCAGAGGTAACAGATGGATGTGTTTCAGAGGTGATGGAGGTCTGATGATACACAGCAGAGACAACAGTCACCAGTTGATGAATGTTGGT
The DNA here is from genome assembly GCF_006386435.1 of Epinephelus moara. Classification (NCBI taxonomy): domain Eukaryota; kingdom Metazoa; phylum Chordata; class Actinopteri; order Perciformes; family Serranidae; genus Epinephelus; species Epinephelus moara. The sequence goes on along the minus strand of NC_065518.1, from coordinate 5,465,411 downwards.
TCCAGTGAGCTTTACAGTATCAGTGAGACGTGACGTTGAGGTGCGGACTGTGACACGCCTCTTCGTCAGTGAGCGTTTAACTGTGTTCATGTTTTAAATGTTTGCTCGGTAATCATTCTGTTGGCGGTTTGATGTGATGACTTTATGACTTTGTGACAAGTTTGGTTCACAGTGTTTCACCAGTGTTCCCAGTATCCACAGTCTGAGTGTACCTCCGCCGTCTGAGCCTGTTAATGGTTCCTATTGGCTGACAGATGATCGGTGAGGTGATGTAGGTCAGGTTGTTTTAGTGTCTGAGTTCTGTTTAAATAATGAAGGTGTGAGATCAGTGTCGGTTTAACCCCAGAAAACACAAACACAGTGACACACACACACACACACACACACACACACACACACACACACACACTGACTGTGGGTTTTGTTGCTGGTTAAAAGCTGCTGTAGTTTAAACTGACTGAATGAATGAATGAATGTTTTTCACCGAGTCAGCCGTGTGTGTGTGTGTGTGTGTGTGTGTGTGTGTGTGTGTGTGTGTGTGTGTATGTGACAGCTGGCCCATCTGACTTTGCCGTGACATCTGGGAAACCCGCCGGTGTGCCGCCACGAACGCCGGTTGATGTCGCTATTTAAATGCAAATGTGTGTGTGTGTGTGTGTGTGTGTGTGTGTGGAATGCTCGCACCGTCACACACACACAAAGGGAAACACTTCACACACAATAAAGACGAGGAGGGTTTAACACACACACACACACACACACACACACGGAGCAGCGCTGCAACTCGTCTGTAAATCAGCCGATAACCTGCAGAAATAAAAAACAGTGATTAAATTAAAACTGACGTTTCTTCATTTGTTTAATATCTTTTATAAATAATTATTGACAGATTTAATTAATGATTTTATTCTATAATAATTTGACCTCTTTTGTTTCAGCAGCTCTGACATTAATTTACAGATTAAAGATTTTAAATTCAGTCTCAACTAAAACTAAAAATATACATTAAATATTTTATTCTACATTTAAAATGAGACTTTTAATTTCTAATGTTTAATTTAAAACTAAAGTAAAAGATACAGAAACAATAAAAAATATTCTTGAAGAAAGAGAAATAATAAACTTCTCATTAAATAAATATTGATTTTCATTCATTTAAATGCAGAAAGTGAAGCTGATAAAAACAGTGTGAATTAATCCGGGGACAGGAAACACACCAAGTTAAAGTCACAGAGGAGAAAAGATAAAGCAGGTAAATAATGAATCTGTGTTCAGGTGTAAAAGCAACGCGTCACATTGACGGATGAGCTGCGGCTGATGAATCCAGTTTGAAAGAAACGTAACTCAGTTTGTCGTCATGTAAATGAGATCAGAGTTCAGCTGCAGCCGGACTTTAATCTGAAAAATAAAAAATCAGATTCTCAAACTGATCACAGATCAGTCACTGGGTGTGATGAAGATTTACACCTCCTCTCCTCTTCCTCACACTCCTCACAGACAGATTCATGGTGTCCAATAGAAATGTATATTCTTTTTTATTAATAAGTTAACATGATTCATTTTTCAGTTTTATTATGACCATATTTATAAAATACATAAAGCAGATTACAGATGAAGTGTTGATCACTGACTCCTCATCATTTCATATTTCATAAAACAACATGCTGTAAATTTATCTTGTGTCTGAACTAAAAACATCAGAAGACAACATGAACAAATGAAAGAGAATAAACAGAAATAAAAATCTCAACATGAGTGAAATATTCAGAGAAGACAGGGAAAAGTAAACAGGAAGTCTGAGAATAAATAAAAATAAAAGCTGATTTTTAACAGAGAAAAAAAAAATGTTACAGAGGGGACGACAGCATCGACCCGCCGCTGCAGGTCGGGGATTTGTCCCGAAAGAACGGAGCCTCATTTGGAAACCAGATTGCCATCTCCTCCTCCTCCTCCTCCTCCTCCTCCTCCTCCTCACCTCCACCCCTCCCCCTCCAGCGCTTCAGTCCTCCTCCTTCAGACGGCTCATTTATTTATTCTACATTCAAATTAAATCATCAGCTTTTTACCACAGGAAAAAAAACATCAGCAGAAAATTTACAGGATTGTTCTTCTTCTTCTTCTTCTTCTTCTTCTTCTTCTTATTATGATTATTAATAATAATAATAATAATAATAATAATGATAATAATAATATTATCGTCAGGTCAGTGTATTGATCAGGTATTGATCTCTTCAGTCACTGTCTGAATTTTTTTAGTTTTTAAAAAATGAAAAAAACGAGAGTAAAAAAAAGTCTGGAGGATGTTCACTTACCAGATCTTCATCCAGGAGGAGACGCTCCTCCTCCTCCTCCTCCTCCTCCTCCTCCTCCTCCTCCATTTAGACTCTTTCTCCTGTTCTTTATTTTTTTTCTGCGTTTCTTTCCCAGTTTGAATTTTCTTGCCGAAACAAAGAGTCCTCTTCTCTTCTCTCCTTTCTCTTTCTTTCTTTTCTCCTCCTCTCCTCTCCTCTCCTCTCCTCTCCTCTCCTCTCCTCCCGTTGTTTTTCATCTCCTCGGTCCACCCCTCAGAGCCTCGGAGGCCTTCGCCTCCAGAATACAGGAGTGCTATTACTCTGAGAAACCTGTCTCACTTCCTGTCTGTCAGTCAGATATGTCCCGTCACCTGAGGACTTCCTGTTTCACAGACTTTTCTTATTCTCATTGTTATTCACTTCCTGTGATGTCATCAGCTGACAGGAAGAGACACAAAGTTTCTGTGTGATGACAACATGAATGTTTGTGTGTGATGTAGTGACAGGCCGGCAGAGCGCCACCTGCTGCTCACCAAGGGTTTCTGTCTCCTGTGCAGGAAGTGACCTCATCACTGTCTCTACAAGCAGGACAGGATCCCTCACCGGCTTCCCAACAGCACGGCAAGTACCTTTAATCTTTAAATGATTCCATCTTTGAGTGGAGGACAGAGACACAGAGACAGAGACACAGAGAGAGACAGAGACACAGAGACAGAGACACAGAGAGGCATGGAGAGACACAGAGACACACAGACACACAGAGACACACAGACACACAGACACACAGAGACACAGAGACAGAGACACACAGAGACATGGAGAGACACAGAGACACACAGACACACAGAGACACACAGACACACAGA
>NC_065518.1:5382374-5462173 GCF_006386435.1 Epinephelus moara | reverse complement strand
ACACACCAGAGACACACAGAGACACAGATACACACCAGAGACACACAGAGACACACAGAGACACACAGAGACACACAGAGACACAGATACACACCAGAGACACACAGAGACACAGATACACACCAGAGAGACAGAGACACACCAGAGACACACAGAAAGAAAGAGAGTGTAAATGACTGCACAAGGACTCTCTTCTGTTTCTGGTTGGTCGGTTCGAGTGCCGCCTCCTCTCTCCTCCCTCCTCCTTCTCTCCTCTCACACACACACACACACACACACGCACACTCTCACCTCTCCTATCCTTATATGGTCAGGCTCCGCCCCCGGCTGTGATGTCGTCAGCAGCTGGGAGGAAGACCCGTGGGGTTTTTGGGTTTTGGCGTCCAGTCCTGTGGGGCCGCAGGGCTGAGAGTTTCTCCTCTGCTCCTCATCCCTCCATCAGCGCTCCTGTTTCCTCTCCTCTCTCCTCTCCTGTCTCCTCCTCTCCTCTCCTCCTCTCGCCTCCTCTCTCCTCCTCTCTTTGGGGAAAAGAAAAAAGACACTTTGCTCGCGCTCGATTCGCCGTGCGGACTCGTCTCTGTTCTTCCTCTCGTTTTCTCGTCCTCTGAGGATTTTATTTTTCTTTTTTTCCTCCTCCTCCTCTTCCTCTCCTCCTCGCCGGGTTTCAACCTGACGGCCGAGAATTTTTAAAAAGTCCTTTAAAAAAAAGACATTTTTCTTTCAGTGTAAAAAGTTGAATGAAATGCAAAAAAAGACAGAAAAAGTTGAATAAAACTCAGCTTGTCTTCCTCCTCTTCCTCCTCGTCTTCCTCGTCGCCGGCTGCTTTCGGCGTTTCGATGTCGATGAATTTGACCATCGAGCCTTCGTTCGTCCTCTAGAGCTCCTCTGGGTTTGGGGTTTTTTCTGGACTTTTTTTCCTGCTGATTTTTCTACTTGTTGTTTTGCCTTTGTGTTGTTTCGTCCTCGTGGTCGTGCTGTCACGGCGGTCGGAGCATCGGGGCCCCGGAGATGTTTGGGATCCAGGACAACCTGCCCCGCGGGGCCACGGCCAGCATGAAGGAGGAGCCGCTGGCTGTTCGCTCCTGGATGCACTCAGCTGGCGTGGTGGACGCCAACACAGCCGCTCAGAGGTAAACTCTCCGCCGCTCGCTGCCGCCCCAGAGGGATTCTGGGAGCTGTAGTCCCAGCGGACAGACGGCCGCTCCACAGGAAGGTTTAGACAAGCAGGAGAGAGCTTTAAATTCAGTTTGTCTCCGGCTCTCTGAAACGATTCTCTGAGGAAAGTTTATTTATGAGGAAGAAAAACTCTCCAGATTTTCTCACAGCGACTCAGACGAAGAGAAAAAAAGATTTTCTGATCATCAACAATTAAAGAAAATATATCTTCACATTGTTTTAAGATCAGGAAAAAAAAATGTTGCAGGGTTTTTTATTTAAAAGATTTTCTTAAGTTAAAAATAACTTTCTGACTCACTTTATTAAATCAAAAATGTTTTAAAGAAGATTTCAAATCAGATCAAGTCTGTATTTTATTTCCTGCAGCTCAGAACAAACTGAACATGTGTGAATCTGCTCGTCTTCATGTTTCATCACTTTGATTCATATTTTTCACGCTTCATTTTTCTCATGTTTCTGAAGCTGAAGGTAAAAAACCCCCCAAAAAAAACAGCTTTGTGTCAAAGTGTAAATTAAAGATATAAATGAAAATGATTTCAAACTGAGGCTCGGAGAGAAAAACTAGAAATTCATTTTCATGTTTCTGCTCAAACATAAACTTTATTTATAAAGTGGGAAATTAACAAAATGTTTTCTGAAGGTCAAACCTGCCGCGTGAACGCTGGCCGACATCAGGAGGATTTATTCATGTAGAAATATGGACAGTACATATATACGTTATTAATGATGGTGTTTCACGTCTGTCACAAAGTCACAGTTCATGTGTCTCAGAGCCGCAGATGAAACATGAACAATATGAAGTCATTAATATCAGTCATATGTTTGACTGTATTATTCTAATAAAGCAGTTTAATAATCTGAGCATCAGATAAATTTCTTTAATCTCATTTTTAAACAGTTACAAAAAATCTGCTCAATTAATTTCAATATTCTTTAAATAATAAACAGTTATAATAACAGTTATTTTTATTATAAGTAAAGTTACCTGAGAGCTGATATTTGTCATATGATTAAATCTGTAAATAAAAACACACACAGTTCAGATTTATATGAAAGCATCAGTGAAACCTTCAGTTCATGTGCTGAGAATGAAACAGCTAAAACATCACTTTGTTTTTCAGACACAGATATTTGATTTAATTTGACTTTGAAAATATAATGTGTAAAATCAGTTAAATGAGCTTCAGGTTTTTAACAGACGTCTGTAAAGTGATAAATATCTGTGTGTGTGTGTGTGTGTGTGTGTGTGTGTGTGTGTGTGTGTGTGTGTGTGTGTGATCTCCGTCTCTCCACTCGCATCAGGACGGAAAATAATTCCGACTTTATTTTTAACGTTTGTACAAATTTACAAATGTTTAGTTTAATGTGAAAAGTTTGAATGTCATTAAAACGTCGCCGTGAAATTTATCAGCTCAAACTTTGTGTCTGATATTTAACAAATCAAAATTATTAATAATCATAAAGCAGCAGAATAAAACCAGCTGATGAGGTGAATCTGCAGAGTGTGTGTGTGTGTGTGTGTGTGTGCGTGTGTGTGTGTGTGTGCAGATTAAATGTTTATAATTTAAACTGAAGTTAAAATGGTTATTAATATCGGTGTTAATCTGAGGAGTTAAATAAAGCAGCAGCAGCAGCAGGATGAAAAGTGTGAACGTCTGAAGTCGTGCAGAGAATCAGTGTCTGATTTATTAACATTAATTAACATTAATTATCATAAAGTTTGTGACGTTAGTTTTCGTCTTGGCTCCGCAGCAGATCGTTTTTAATCGTTCCACAGATTTCATATTCTGCGTGAGTGTGTGTGTGTGTCGGCTGCGAGCTTCACTCTGAGCTTTATTTCTCAGGTTGATATTTAAAAAAATGTGAGAACAAAAATCTGATAAAAGAAATGAAAGAGTTATTAAAATGAGGAGCTGCTGTGGGTCGGGGTCAGAGCTGCACTTTGACTTGTTGATGATGAATATTTATCTGACTCAGAGTTTGAACGTGTTGTTGGTGAGACGATTGATTCATGTGGAGGTTAGCGCCCGAAGCTTCGTGTCACTTTATGAATATTTAGTTATTCCTCTGAATTATTACCTTCGTCTTGTTTTTACATGTTTGAGGTCAAAACTTATTTCTGTCTTTCTCCTCACATACATGACGACGACGTTTTTTTTATCATCGAGGTTTCTCTCCGTCTCCGTCTTCCCACTTTGTCATTATTAAATATATATGATGTATAATTTCAGCGTCCTGTCACAGAGCGATGATTCAGGGATGTTTGATGCGCTCGCTGTTGGCACTCAGTTGATTTTCTTGTGAGGAGCGTTTGATTTAAACTCCAGCGTGAGTTTTAATGTATTAATGTTGGATTAATGAATGAATTAAAGATCATTTAGTTTCCTGATTAATAAATGTGTTAATGTTGTTGCTGTCAGCTGGAAACCGTGTAGCTCCACAAATTGTTTTAACAATCAGAAAAAAATATTCAGATGAACCGTTTATGTCTTTGTGGGGAGACGGGAGGTCGATGTCACACAGAGAAATGTTTTACATCATCTGAAATCTGAAGATTAATTTGAGGTGCAGCTCAGACTCTGTGAAGTTTCATGAATCTGTAACAAACATGGTGTTCTGTTCAGGCACTTTTTACAATTTGAGAAATGATTTAAAAATAAAGGTCAATAATCCCTCCAAAATCTTGTGTGACTCTTGTGAGTCACTGAGAGCTGCAGAAAAATCCCCGCTGTAATTTCAAACTTTTGATATCTGGAGATTCTGTAAGATTCCTTTGCTTCTCCTGGTTGGAGCTTTAAGCCCTCGGCTGCTGCAGCCTCTCATAGACTGTCACGTCAGCTGAGCTCTGTGGGTCTGAAAGGGTTAAAACGTTCTCACATCTTAAAGAACATGTTTCACAGCCGGTAAAAGAACATCAGGAAAACCAGTCTTTATTAATGCGCAGTCAAAACACCTCCCGCTGAAAAACTCTGATCTGTGTGTGGACTGAAAACGTTGAGTCCGTTTAGAAACGAGCGCTTCTTTTTAATCTTTGTCTCAAATATAAAATCAAATTAATTCACATCTCTGACGCCTTCGCTTTGACTTAGAATAATAACTGAGAATTTAAAATGTTAAGTTTTGATTTCACAACTTTTTTATTTCTTTTTAATTATGTTTTATATTTTACACTTTGTTCTAAACGTCGTCAGTTTATTTAATTTCTGCTGAAAAACAGCTGAAATTTTGAAAATGTTCATTCAGCTCTTTATTAAATGTTAGTAAATGTTAGGGGAAACATTGAAGCTGTGAACCGTTGTGTCTCTGTTGTCCCTGATGTTCTTCTCATACATCTGTCTGTGTGTCCCTCAGCGGGGTGGGGTTAGCCCGGGCGCACTTTGAGAAGCAGCCGCCGTCCAACCTGAGAAAATCCAACTTCTTCCACTTCGTGTTGGCGCTGTACGACCGGCAGGGTCAGCCGGTGGAGATCGAACGCACCGCCTACGTCGACTTTGTGGAGAAAGAGAAGGTGAGTGCGGAGGGAGGAGCCGGGACACAAACCAAACACATCTGAACACATTCTCTGAACAATCAGAAACCAAACGCACCTGCGGCGTTGAACCAAACAAACAACCCGAGTATTTTGTTAGAAACATGAAGATGACACTGAGGGAGATGCTGACAGTAGAAATCAAACACACCTGTGTTACAGCCTGGTGAGCCCCACCCCTCCAGGTTAACCCCCGTGTTACAGTGATGTTTACACCGGTAGAAAATCAGTGATCTTTTTCTTTCGTCATGTCGGTGTAGAATTGGTAGAAACAGTCAGGGAGAAGCAGGGATAGAAAACACACCTCTGAGCTCCAGATCACAGGCCGTAACTGTAAAAAAAAAAAAAAAAAAGTTCTTCACATGAACTGAGTCTGGAGACCAAGCGCACCTATGAGAGGTTACAACCAGAAACCAAGCGCACCCTCTCACACACCCATCGCAAGTTTCAGCTTCAGTTTAATTTCTGTCTCCACCCGGGTGGAGCTTAGCTGGAGGTCACAGAGGTCACATGATGTTTTGTGTTCAGGAGCCGAGCGGAGAGAAAACCAACAACGGGATTCACTACAAACTGCAGCTGCTCTACAGCAACGGTGGGTACGCTTGTTTTACTGCACGGCGCTGCTGTCATACCAGTTGCTGTTTGAATCTGATGAAGATGATTCTGATGAAGGTGTGTGTGTGTGTTCAGGTGTGAGGACGGAGCAGGATCTCTACGTCCGGCTGATCGACTCCATGACCAAACAGGTACATTACTGATTATTGATTACTGATGATCATCTGTTTAAAGTGAAGTAAAGTGAGGTGGAGACACGATCGATCAGCAGTCTGATCGTGATCTGATCACATGATCATCAATAACTGTGAGACAGATTTCAAAATAGGAGACTTTATTTCCTCCTGCAGTCTGACCTGTCAGATTAAAATTTAGACCGACTTCTCTCTGACAGTCTGTGGTTTCTATGATCTGACACACTCCTCCTCCTCCTCCTCCTCCTCCTCTTCCTCCACCTGTCTATGACCACATTCACACACCTGTCTGTGAACACACTTGTCTGTGAACATATTAACACACCCGTCTGTGAACACATTAACACACCTGTCTGTGAACACATTAACAAACCTGTCTTTGAACAAATTAATACACCTGTGTATGAACACATCAACACACCTGTCTTTGAACACACCTGTCTGTGAACACATTAACACACCTGTCTGTGACCATATTAACACACTTGTCTGTGAACACATTAACACACCTGTCCGTGACCACATTAACACACCTGTCTGTGACCACATTAACACACCTGTCTGTGAACACATTAACACACCTGTCTGTGACCACATTAACACACTTGTGTGTGAACACATTAACACACCTGTCTGTGAACACATTAACACACCTCAGGAGTGACACGTTGAGACAATGAGGACCAGATATTGATGGTGTCCAGTTCTCCAGAGGATGAACCCGTCACATGTTAATGACTCCATGACTGGCGCCCCCATCAGGACAAACGTTACATCTTAATCAGTCATCAGGACGTGTGTTCACTGTGTGGCTGCAGTGACCTGAGCAGCCTGTAGGAGGCGCTAACAGAGCTGCGCTCACTGTGATGGAGACTGATCCAGTCAGCACTCTGTGTTGTCCACAGTGACACTAATGGAAAGCAGCAGCAGCAGTTGAAGCATTTAAATCTAACGAGTCATTCAATTAGTGAGGTTTTAACGAGCGTGCCCGTCAGGCGTCCTGTGATCCGGCTCCAGCTGTTTCATATGAATACATTAGATGTATAATATCTGCAGGCAGCAGCTGTAATCCAACATTCAGAGGATCAAATGTTTGCCCTCAGTCTGCTGCTCACTTCACACACAGCGCTCACTCAGGCTAATAGCTAATAATGACTCATAATTGAGACAAAGAAACGAGCTTTTAATTGAGTTGTTTCTGCCGGTGGATTCTGAGGGGTGGAGACGTTCACTGATCAGCAGCTTCACTCTGTCACCTGCAGCTTCACTCTGTCACCTGCAGCGTCACACACTGCTGGACACCAGGAACACCTGGACACGACTCACACCTGTGTCTCTGTGTTTCAGGCCATCATCTACGAAGGTCAGGATAAGAATCCAGAGATGTGCCGAGTCCTGCTGACACATGAGATCATGTGCAGGTAAGAACAAGCTGGTCCAAAAACACCTGAAGACCAGGTGTGACCTCATGAGACTGTCAAACCTCGTCAACCTCCTCCTCTGGACAATTTAAGCAAGGTGGACCCAGGAAAATCTAAATAGACTGTCTATTCCAAATACATTTCAGAACAGTCACACCTGGTCTGAACAGACCCAGGAACAGTCACACCTGGTACAGTCACACCTGGTCTGAACAGACCCAGGAACAGTCACACCTGGTCTGAACAGACCCAGGAACAGCCACACCTGGTCTGAGTAGACTCAGGATCAGTCACACCTGGTCTGACCAGACCCAGGAACAGCCACATCTGGTCTGAACAGACCCAGGAACAGTCACACCTGGTCTGAACAGACCCAGGAACAGTCACACCTGGTCTTAACAGACCCAGGAACAGCCGCACCTGGTCTGAGTAGACTCAGGATCAGTCACATCTGGTCTGACCAGACCCAGGAACAGCCACACCTGGTCTGAACAGACCCAGGAACAGTCACACCTGGTCTAAACAGACCCAGGAACAGTCACACCTGGTCTGAGTAGACTCAGGATCAGTCACATCTGGTCTGACCAGACCCAGGAACAGCCACACCTGGTCTGACCGGACCCAGGAACAGCCACACCTGGTCTGAACAGACCCAGGAACAGTCACACCTGGTCTAAACAGACGCAGAAACAGTCACACCTGGTCTGAGTAGACTCAGGATCAGTCACATCTGGTCTGACCAGACCCAGGAACAGTCACACCTGGTCTGACCGGACCCAGGAACAGCCACATCTGGTCTGACCGGACCCAGGAACAGCCACATCTGGTCTGAACAGACCCAGGAACAGCCACATCTGGTCTGAACAGACCCAGGAACAGCAGCATCTGGTCCGAACAGACCCAGGAACAGTCACACCTGGTCTGAACAGACCCAGGAACAGTCACATCTGGTCTTAACAGACTCAGGAACAGTCACACCTGGTCTGCACAGACCAACACCTGGTCTGAACACACCCAGGAACAGTCACACCTGGTCTGAACAGAGCCAGGAACAGCCACAACTCGTCTGAACAGACCAACACCTGGTCTGAACACACCCAGGAACAGTCACACCTAGTCTGAACAGACTCAGGAACAGTCACACCTGGTCTTAATAAACCAAGGAACAGTCACACCTGGTCTGAACAGACCAACACCTGGTCTGAACACACCCAGGAACAGTCACACCTGGTCCGCACCTTGTGTCCCAAGTGTCCCAAGTGTGTCTGAGTGGATTCAGTTGAGGTTCGGAGGAGTTTTTGAGTCTGAAGAGAAATAAAGGTTTTTTATTATTCTGTCTTTGTTTCAGTCGCTGCTGTGATAAGAAGAGCTGTGGAAACAGAAACGAGACGCCGTCAGACCCCGTCATCATCGACAGGTAGATACTGACACGCACACGCACACGCACACGCACACGCACACGCACTGTATTAACATGCAGTGTGTGTTGATCTCTCCTGAATGTATTTCATGCTCTCTCACACACATTATTTTAATAGCAACATATTTCTCCTCTTCAGTGTGTGTGTGTGTGTGTGTGTGTGTGTGTGTGTGTGTGTGTTATTATAATTCAGACCTGATACATAAATCTGTGTCTTTATAAAACAACATGTCCGACTGTGTCTGAGCTGATACTGTCATCATCACTGTTTCACACAGACACACCGACAGTGTGTGAGTGTTACAGATGATATTATTCTATATATATACACGTGTTTGCGTGTGTGTGTGTGTGTGTGTGTGTGTGTGTGTTTCTGTAATTCTCCAGGTGTGGAGTGCAGGTGCATTTGTCCCAAAATGCAGAAATCTGTCAAATCAAATAAAACAACAATGATGATGATGATGATGATGCACACATATAACACACATCTAACCTGGTCTTCATATTAATGCTGTAGAGCCAAACACATGACATCACTTCCTGTGTATCATTCATTCTTTCGTCTCTTTGTGAGAACATGAAGTTAACGTGCCTGAAGTTTATGTTCTGAAATCAATCAGCTGCTCGTGTGTTGACATGTTGAACCCACAGACGTCAGTGGGCTGATGGGAAATGGTGTTTGTTAAAGTCTGAGACACGTAAACATTGAATAAACAGTGATGTTGGATTTGAAAACACCTGATATGATGACTGATTTGTCACACGTCGTGCTGCTGAGCTCAGGTTTGTTGGACGTTCAGTTGTTCATGTGATCTACATTGATGTGAGTTTGTGTTCGTGCTCTCTGACGCTGAGCTGACTTCCTGTTTGTAGTGCTGTGAAGTTTATTCGTGATGACATCATCTTTTTTTTTTCTGTCATCAGTCAGAGAATTAAAGCAACTGCTGTGATGTCACTAAATGAAATCTTGACACACTTAGATCACAGACGTGGTCGACTGATACATGTGGTGCTTGTGGTGAAATGTGCAGTGATGTTCTCTGAGATGTGAGCAGCTCGCGGAGCTTTCAGTCGGCGTCCATGGTCATCGTTTAGAGAATAACGGTCTCATGTCTTGGTGAATCTTAAACAACTCGTTTAGTGTCAAACACACTTTGGAAGAGACAGGTATTATAAAGAGAAGCTGCTGAAACAAAGGAGAGATGACAGGATGAGTGTGGAGCCGTCACCTCTGATAGAGGAGGAGGAAGACTCTACTTCATGTAAATGTTTCAGGTGATGAAGACGATAACAGTGAGATCGTGTCTTCGTCTCTTGGACTTCAACAACAAGGAAAAATAACATCATTCACAGAAATCCTAACTGCTCCTTCCCCTCCTCCTCCTCTCATCTCTGCTTTTACTCTCCCTCCTCCTCCTCTCCTCTCTCCTCTCCCATGAGGAATCATACGCTCTCCTCTCCTCTTTTCACCTCCCCCTCCTCCTCTCTTCACCCCTCCTCCTCTCCTCTCGTCCTCCCCCGGAGTATTAATCTCATTCCTCCCCCCTCCTCTCTTCTCCGAGGCTGTGGAGGGAGGAGGGAGGAGGGAGGAGGGGAGATGGAGGGATGGATGGATGGATGTGACTGCTGCAGCCTTTTGAAAAGAGAAGTGGTGATATTACAGCGGCTCTTTTTTCTCCCCCTGCCTGCTGAAATGCATGATGGGAAGGTCTCCTGTGTTTTCGGCGGCGTCCAGTGAACAGGAAACATGTCAGGGTCAGACTCTGCTGCTGAGAGCACAAACACTGCCTTTATTTAACAGGCTGGCTTTCACATTCACACTCACTTTAATCAGGACTGAAATAATGTGTCTGAGTGAAGTCATCGTTCCTGCAGCCGCTCACAGGATGTTTCTTTATCAGCCTTTAAGTCCTGATTTCACCGCAGCTCCTGTGATATTTAAATAATATAAATTATATATAAATGGAATATTTGAATATTTATTTAAAAATGAGGTGATTGTTTGAGTCAGAATTAAACTGCTCTGTTCGGAGCTGGTCATTTAAATATTAACGTGACCACTAACCTGCATATTTAATCTGACCTCGGTTCTTTCAGAACATATAAAGGATCTGACATGACGCCCTCTGTCAAGGTGCTATTTCTGACTTCTTGTCCTCGTGTTTCAGTCACTCTGCGGTTGTGTCCCACGATAACGTTAGAAACGTGTTTGTGTTCCACGACGTTTCACCCAGTGCAGAACATCTGGGAATCATCTTGAACCTTCTGCAGAAGTAATTTTTGTTTGTAAATGTGAGACGTTCAGGCGCACATCTGCGTCATCACAACCAGAAACAAGGACCTGAGTTTGGTGACATCGTTGACTGCTGTGATTGGTGAAACTCACAGGTTGAATTTGCATTAAGGGTCTGAATTATCATCAAATATTGTGATGAATCGACTTTGAATTTTCATACATCTCCAAACCAGTAATGTCGATTTCACACTACACGACTTGTTTGTCTGTTCCTACAGTCTCTGTGTCAGATCAGCTGATGGTCGAGTCATAAAATCTGTCTGTGACTTGGCCGACAGACATGACAGACCACACGATGGTCCACACCAATCATCACTGGTCGTCTTTTATGACGTGTGTGATGTCATCGGGTTATTCTCGTCCTATTTTTATTTTTATTATTATTATCTCAGTCACTGTGTCTGTTCATGTTCCAGCTGCACTAAACTGTAGTGACGTATAAAGTGTCACATTTGAAGTACCACATGAAAACTTTGACAGTCACTGAATCCTCCACAGGAAGTTCCTGCAAATGTTTCACAATAAGAGCTTTGTTAGAAAATGAAGGGATTCTCTCAGCTGAAATGATAAGGGGCTTTTAATTTGAAACAGAAACAGGAAGTGTTGAGTTTGATTAAACTAAAAACAGAATGCGAAATGAGGGCGTGTGTTTGAAATGAAGCTGGTAGCCTCTGCAGTTGTGCTGAGTAAAGGCCCAGACACTATCTGTGAATTTTATTCCTTTATATCCTCCATTATCAGGATTATGTCGGGACATTGTAAGGCGTCCCAGATGTGGCATTGGTTGTCGTCTACTATGAACACTACACCAGATAAAACGACTCAAGCCGACACTGTACAACGCTGCGTCGGGCTGTAACCAGGCTGATATCATGTAGTCTGAACCCATCAGATAACCTAAAGACAGTTTAGCTTTTTATTCTGCTAATTTACTGTGTGAGATGTTTCTCAGAAAGTGTCACCTAATTTTCCACTTTAGGAGGAGTTACTGTCCTGTAGTGTAGAAGGTCAGAGGTCAGTTGCTAACAGTTGTTTATGTTTGTGTCTTTTATCAATGACCACTGTCTTTCTTTTTAACTGAAATTTTATTTAATCTGTGTTTTTCCAAACCTCGACCTCACTATTTGACCTTCAGCTAACTGTGTAAACAGATCCATTAAAACCTCCATCAGGATTTAGATTTCTGGACACAGTATTGTAGAAAATGTGTTGTCAGCAAACATTTTTGCAGAAAACAGAAATATTTAAATATTAATTTAGGTTGTTAAAAATGTAAATCAGGCAACACTAATGTAACATTAGAATAACAACACAATAACATTATGTCTCCTGTGAGACATATTTGCTAACGCAGATTAGTTGAATGTTGTTTTTGATCAGACAGATTTCTCATGTTAATACAGAGCTGTGTCGTCTGCAAACATCATCACTTTTTAACAGACGTCATATTAATTCATGAGAATATTGCATACAACATCCCTCTGTCTTCGGACCCTCTGACCTCGGACTGTCACAGCTGCTAAGGAAAAACTCCCCCCAAAAACGTATCACCAGATTCATCAGTTTTTCTTTTATAAACGTCTTGTTTCAGACTGTTGGAGATCTTTTTGTTATTCTTTCTGTAAAAATGATTCACACTCATTTCGTCTCTGAACAGAAGTTTGTCTCTGATAAAACAGGACATGTTTTTGGTTGTTGTATTTTCCTGTGTACAGTAACACTTCCTGTTGTGTGACACGGTTGTTGTTGACAGGACAGAATTCAGTGACTGGCTTAAGTTTTTTATCTGGTGAGTTGTTGTGTTTCAGTGCTGTTTAACTCTCCTGTCGGCCTCCTGAAGGGCCCCGTCCCGCAGGTTGAGCCTCGCTGCTGTAAAGACAGAAGCCTTTGAGGGTCAGTAACGATGTGACAGTGTGACGATGTGACAATCTCCTGTCTGAATGCTGATGGTGAGAAAGTTTGAACTGGCTGATCTTCAGTCAGTCTCATAAAGACAAGATGTGAATCTGTCTCTTTGTGCCTGTTTGTAGTTGATGACGATGATGATGATGATGATGGTGATGATGATGATGGCCCAGCTCTCGCTCTGAATACCAGATGTGAGAATTTTTTTGGGGGGTTACAATCTCCTGTCTGCGAGCGTCTCTGGTGTGTGCAGCGTGGGATTATGGGAGGACGACGTGCTGTCAATCATTTAGCGGCGTAGGTGTGATTTCCCTCTCATGCTGCAGGTCGGTTTTGGATGGAATCTCATTACTGGCCGTGTTTCAGGGTGACTGACAGCAGAATAATGTTTGGGGCCCCCAGAGGGCCCCGAGCCGGCTAAATGTTAAATGTATGAATGCATGGGAGTCAATGGAGAGATGAAGTGTAGCTGAATATTTTTTTTTCCTTCCTGGGAAACAGGGTGAGGAGTGTGACCCTGAACACACCGTCTGCTGCTGTTTGACTGCTCGAACACAACGAAACACTTCAACACACAAACACACCGCCGAGCTTCAGTCATCATCATCATCATCATCATCATCATCACCATCATCATTTATCTGAAATATTAAAACATCACAGACGTTAAATTTAAGGTTTGTGTCACATTAACGATCATCAGTCTGATTCACAGAGACAGACCTCAGATCAGATCCTTGGTTCTTTTAGACCAGGATCGACTGTGGTGATGTCATCTGATGGATCTGTTGCTCGTACTGGACAAACTGGTTTCTCATCAGTATCTGCTGGAACAGTCTCTGACCAAACCTCCTGCAACCTGAACGCCACATGACACATTCACATACAGTGAAGACGGAATCATCTCCTGTCTGTGCACAACTAAGTGTGTTAGTGTGTGTGTGTGTGTGTGTGTGTGTGTATGTGTGTGTGTGTGTGTGTGTGTGTGTGTGTGTCAGAGGTGTGTGAGGTGAAGTATCGATCGTCTTGTTCATCATTAGACATCAGACGCTCTGATGGAGGAGACACTCTCTGACTTTACAACCAAATCTCTCCTCTCCTCTTTAACCTCACAGGATCAGACTCTTTATACTCCTCCTCATCTCCTCCCCCTCCTCTTTGTCTCCTCTGCACTTCCTTTTTCTCCTCCTCTCCTCCTCCTCTCCCCTACACCCCCCCCCCCCCCCCCCCGTTTCCCTCCACCCCTCATGGTGTCTTTATTTTTTCTTTTTCTCACATCCTCACTCTTTCTTCTGTTTTTCCTCCCTCACGTCTAACGAGGAGAGATGGAGTAAAAAAACACTGGCAGAGATTCAGAGAGGAAGGAAGGAAGGAAGGAAGGAAGGAAGGAAGGAAAAAAGGAAGGAAGGAAGGAACTAATAGAAGAAGACAGCATGAAATAAATCTTCCTCCTTTAATTGGTATTTAACATGTGTTTCCTTCCGCTGTGTGTGTGTGTGTGTGTGCGCATGCGTGCGTGCGTGCGTGTGTGTGTATTGATCGTTAGTAAGCGTTGCCGGTAGCGATGGGTCGTTATTGATTTATGTTTTTTTTTGTTAAAGAAACGTGCGTGTGTTTATCTCTGCTCTTTACACACTGTGAGTGTTTCAGGATGAAACTTCATGTTGCATCAGACGCACTAATTAACCACACACACACACACACACACACACACACACACACACACACACACACACACACACACACAGTGACACACACAGAGTTTGACTGACAGCTGAGTGTGTGTTGTTTGTGTATTTGTTGTTTGTGTAAACGAGCTGATCTGTAACGAGGCGTCTGTTAATGAGCTGATTGAACTGTGTGTGTTTCACCTCCTGTGATGATGTCATTGACTTTACCTTCAGCTCAGGTGTGTTTGAATCGTTCATCATGGACAGACTGTTGTTCCTGTTGTTCCTCAGCAGAGAGTCACTAACAGAGTCCTGCTGCTGTAGATCTGTCATCAGGTCACTGCCCATGATACAGTCGTACTCTGGTTGAACACAGACCTGACTGTACAGTCACCTTAAACCTTTTAATATATTTGTGTCTGTCTGTAGTAGTAGTAGTCATTGTAGTATTAGATGTGGTATTGAATGCAGTGGTATCATACAGATAGAAGTTGCTGAAGTTGCTGAGGTTGCTGGTTGACACAGATTGCTTTAGTCTCCTTTAATTCTTTAATACCTTTGTGTCTTTGTTTGTCTGCAGTAAATTAAAGTAGTTTTAGTTATAGTTTTAGTTGCAGTATTGCAGTGATATTATACAGACAGAAGTTGCTGAAGTTGCTGGTTGAAACAGATTGCTTTAGTCTCCTTTAAACCTTCTAATATCTTTGTGTCTTTAAATTAAATTGAATTTTGACGTGTTTTAAATGTTCCTTCCATCTCACTTCCTGTTTCTGTCCGTCAGCTGAGTCCTAACGAGAACAGACTTAATGAGATTCTGTCTTAACGAGAACATGACGGACTTAACGAGAACCGTCTTTAATAAGGAGAACACTTCCACACAGTCAGACCCAGCTGTTATTTGATTGGTTGACACACAGGGCCGGAGTCTGATTGGTTCAGAGCCTCTGGCTGTAATCTGAAACCTGAGGGTGAGAGGATGCAGCTTGGCAGGATGAGCAGCACTTAATTACATATGTTAATTAGGTTAATTAGATATGTAAATGAGCTCCATCACCCAGAGAGTGGACATGAAGGAGACACAGGAAACAAACACTTCCTGTTCAGTGATATTACTTCCTGTCTGTCAGATGAAAGCAGGTTGATCAAAGGTTGATTGGTCTGACAGTGATGGATTAATGAGCTGTATTGACCCACCTGGACAGACAGACAAACAGAGGGACAGACAGATGAACAGACAGGAGGACACTCAGCTGACAGAGAGCAGAGGAGCTGTTTGTCATTAGCTGTGGGGTTCCTCAGGGTCCTACTGTTGGTCCCCTTTAACACCATTAAACCCACAGTCAGACTGAAACATGTCTGTTTGTCCCTCAGCACTGTCTGACTTCCTGTCTGTGTGTCTCAGCTCTGAGCTCATTGGTTCCTACTGATGATCTGTAAAAACATAAATCTAAAGTTTATCAGTGATTTAACAGCTGCTCGCCATCGTTTTTACCAAACAGGAAACAGTGACTCTGTTTGGGACTAGTTTCAGCGAAGGGTTAAGAAAATACTTTGCCTGTGAAATGAGTTACTCGCCATGTTATAAGTTCAGTCTGTGAAGAAAACTTTGTTCCTCTGATGTCTCGACGGTGAACGGAGAATCCAAACACGTTTGCACATGTCTGCACTGTAGAGTTCAGCTGTTGTTCCCGTTGACTTCCACTCATCATCTCGTCGAGACATCAGAGAGCAACAAAGGAGACATTATCATACAGTGATGATTTACAGGTGAAGTGTTTTTTTTATCCAGATTTGGTGCTGTAGTGACTCATTAGTGTGTGTGTGTGTGTGTGTGTGTGTGTGTGTGTGTGGTGAAGGCAGATGTGACTCACTGATGTGTGTTTAACAACAGAGGATGAATCAGACTGTAGAAACTGTAACACTTCATTCACTGTTGGTTTGTAACGAGAGCATCAACAGACTCTTAATAACCTCCTCCTCCTCCTCCTCCTCCTCCTCCTCCTCACTGTGATGAAGACGAGGAGGAGGAGGACTTGTCTGTTTTCATTTACTGTAACATGAGCAGGGAGAGATGATGGACTCCTCATTATCTCATTTAATTATCTCTTCCTCTTCCTCCTCCTCCTCCTCCTCCTCCTCCCCTTCTCTCTACATCACACAGTCTGGAAATCCAGGATGAGACTCTCCAGGCCTGGAAAGACGTGTGTGTGTGTGTATGTGTGTGTGAGCAGTGATTGACAGCTGACATTAAGTTGTTTAGCAGTAAAATGTCAGAGTCTGAATCTCCCTGACGCTCAGTTTGACCCCGTCTGTCTGCCGTAGGAAGTCAAATCTTCCTTCAGATCAGACATCTGCTCGTCACACACTCAGACTGATCGGATAGAGTTTTACAGTAAAGATCATTTATTGATCCACCTCTGATTCAGAATGATTAAAGATAATTAAAAAATAAACAGTTAAATAAATGAAGGTTAAATTTTCAGCAGGAACAAAGTGAAACATTTAATAATTCAAACAAATTTTACTGATAAAATGAAAAAATGAAAACTGTTCAGTCTTTACTGAGGGGTCAGTGAGCAGTGCACTGACGGGAATGAAGAATAAAGCAGGAAGTGATGTCATAAAGAGGCAGGTTGGGTGGGGGTGACGGGTCACAGGACTTTGAACTCTTCCTCTGGACACTGATGTTCAGAACTGTGTGTCACTACTGATGAACATCATCACAGCGTTTCTGCTCCTGAACCTGACGTCTGTGACTTTGGGTTAAATACGTAACATTGTTCATCAGGTGGCGTAGGACATGATGATGATCACCGTGTGAGGATCTGTCACCAGTTTAACACTCTGCTAACTTTAATTCAGATAAAATAATTGAATCCTGAGGCTCTTCTAGACTTTTCAAATGTTATCAAATCGAAAGAATTAAATCCTGATGGAGGAACCAATCGTTTCTGAAGGGTTGTGACGCTTAAAAAAAACAAAGCAAAACTATCCACAGACGTCAGTGTCACACTGTGAGTCTGTGGGAAACAGTCTCTGTGGGCCGCAGGACGTCAGGTGATGGAACAGGAAGTTGCTGTTTACCAGGTTTTCCAGGCAGGGAGCTACTATCAGGGTGCATTATGGGAAATGTAGGATCAAATGTTTCTAGAATAAAAGTCAGGACGATGTCTCCAACTCTTTAATCTGAACGACGACTGGACACTGAATGATCTGTGTGTGTGTGTGTGTGTTAACAGCTGGCACTCTGTTCTTCAGCCTGTGATGCCATCTGACACACACACACACAAACACACCCCATGACTCTTCAGTGTGCAAAATCACACATTTTGTCTCCCGCTATAAAAAGGCAATCAGTGTGTGTGTGTGTGTGTGTGTGTGTGTTAGTCATAATAGCTGTTAATTAGCTCCATGTTCAAACCAGCCGCGGATGCTAATTAGCTGAAAACCTGTCCAGCATTTGGTGTTAATTAGACAGACAGGCCCAAACACATCTGACCACACACACACACACACACACACACACACACACACACATTGAAACTCTGTCATGTTTATTTTAATTAACCAAGAAAAATTATCCCCCGAAAAATTTAGTCCCGTCAAATAAAACTCATCAAACTCATACGGACTCTGTCCATGGTGCTGAAGTCCAGCAGGTACACAGATTCTGTCCGTGGTGCTGAAGTCCAGCTGGTACACACAGACTCTGTCCATGGTGCTGAAGTCCAGCAGGTACACAGACTCTGTCCATGGTGCTGAAGTCCAGCAGGTACACAGACTCTGTCCATGGTGCTGAAGTCCAGCAGGTACACAGACTCTGTCCATGGTGCTGAAGTCCAGCTAGTACACAGACTCTGTCCATGGTGCTGAAGTCCAGCAGGTACACACAGACTCTGTCCGTGGTGCTGAAGTCCAGCAGGTACACAGACTCTGTCCATGGTGCTGAAGTCCAGCTGGTACACAAAGACTCTGTCCATGGTGCTGAAGTCCAGCAGGTACACAGACTCTGTCCATGGTGCTGCAGTGTGTCTGCAGTAGGATTATTAATTCATTGTTGAGTGTTTTCAGTGTTTATTTATAATCTTTCAGCTCATTAAGAATCATTTCCTCATTAAAACTCAGTCGACATGAAAACGTGCAGAAAACATGTTGAGAACATTATGAGAGCATTAGAGAGAACAGGGAAAGGTCAGACCAAGAGCACACAACAAAGAGTTTAAAGACAAACAAACAAGTCTGAAGATAAACAAACACATAAACAGAGAGAACATGAAGAGAGACAACGTCAAGGACACGATGACAGCAACACACACACACACACACACACACACAGCACACAGACACACAGCACACACAGAGAACACACAGGGAACATGTTAAGAACACACAGAGAACATGTTAAGAACACAGAGAGGAGCATGTTGAGGACAGGCTGCTGTCTGACAGCTTCTCTAGTCTCCAATTACAGCAGAGGTCAAAGGTCAAGATGAACGGATTCATCATGCTAATCATGAACCCTTGTGTGTGTGTGTGTGTGTGTGTGTGAATGTGAGGAGTAATGAAGCAGCACAGACACAAAGAGCTTTTAAGGTTTTTCTCCTGATTCATTATCAAACAGAGACGCTGTTGGACTTTAACATCTTAAAGATCATTTAACCTCTCATTGTCTGAGTGTGTGTGTGTGTGTGTGTGTGTTTCACCTTGGTGTTGACCTCTGCGGTGAGGAACAGGCTGTTAGACAACAGAGAGGTTTCAGCTTCAGGTTTCTTCTCTCTCACTGTGAAGTCAGAAGATTCTGTTTAATTCACTTTGTAAATAACGAACGATGCATGTGACATCATCATGGCTTCATGATGTCAGATAATCATATGACAAAGAATAATAATAGTTAATCATAAATAATAATGAAATACGAGCTGATGTGAATAAATAATTAAAAGACAGAAAGTAATCAGGTCTGATGGGATCACATGAACAAAGTTCATCAACGTAACCAAACTTTATTTTATATCAGAGGTTACAGTCTGAATATTAAGATCAGATAATTACAGACATCCTCACTGACAGGATGGAAATATAAAAACATGAACAACTTTACAACAGCTGACAGAGTGGTGTTCAGTTAGTGTTTGTTAGGTCTCCACCAAATGAATGATCTGTAACATGATGAAAACATCAGGTGGTGTTTTCTGTCTTCAGTACTGATCATGTGTCTGCAGGCTGCAGAGAAACAGTGACAAACAGTTACAGTTTTAGAGGAGCGTTTGATTTGTTGGTCTTTGTCCCGTTCCGACTGTGTGACATATCAGATGTTTCTCTGTGTGTCTCTCTCGGGTCATCAGAGATCAGGTCATGATGAAACTGCAGCAGGTGGATGTGATGTTCACTTATTGATTAGAACACAATTTCTCCTCCTCCATTGGCAAGTTAATCAATTAACTCTCTGCTGCTAATTGACAGTTGTCATTAATTATCTGTGACTGCTTTAATTAGTATTCAAATGTGTTCGTTAACAGCAGAACATCCTGCTCATTTACATATTAAATATGCTCTGTTTTCCCTTAAACACAGATAATTTATTCATCTTTATTTATTTTACTTTAACATCACAGTCATTTGGGAACAGGTGTGTGTGTGTGTGTGTGTGTGTGTGTGTGTGGCTTCTTTTCATGTGTTTGTGAGAATCATTTTCAGTTTTACATCATCCAAAACACAAAGAAACTCTTTTATTTTAATAAGGACGTGTCTGTAAAGCAAAGATATGTCTGTCTGCATTGTGAGGACAGGTCTGCTTTGTGAGGACAGGTCTGCATTGTGAGGACAGGTTTACATTGTGAGGACAGGTCTGCATTGTGAGGACAGGTCTGCATTGTGAGGACATTTCAGCATTTTGAGGACAGGTCTGCATTGTGAGGACAGGTCTGCATTGTGAGGACATTTCAGCATTGTATGGACATTTTGGCATTGTGAGGACAGGTCTCCATTGTGAGGACAGGTCTTCATTGTGATGACAGGTCTGCATTGTGAGGACATTTCAGCATTGTGAGGACATTTCGGCATTGTGAGGACATTTCAGCATTGTGAGGACATTTCGGCATTGTGAGGACATGTCAGCATTGTGAGGACATTTCGGCATTGTGAGGACAGGTCTCCATTATGAGGACAGGTCTGCATTGTGAGGACATGTCTGCATTGTGAGGACATTTCAGCAATGTGATGACAGGTCTGCATTGTGAGGGCAGGTCTGCATTGTGAGGGCATTTCAGCATTGTGAGGACATTTCAGCATTGTGAGGACAGGTCTGCATTGTGAGGACAGGTTTACATTGTGAGGACAGGTCTGCATTGTGAGGACAGGTCTGCATTGTGAGGACAGGTCTGCATTGTGAGGACATTTCAGCATTGTACGGACATTTTGGCATTGTGAGGACAGGTCTCCATTGTGAAGACAGGTCTTCATTGTGATGACAGGGCTGCATTGTGAGGACATTTCAGCATTGTGAGGACATTTCAGCATTGGGAGGACATTTCGGCATTGTGAGGACACGTCTGCATTGTGAGGACATTTCAGCATTGTGAGGACATTTCAGCATTGGGAGGACATTTCGGCATTGTGAGGACAGGTCTCCATTGTGAGGACAGGTCTGCATTGTGAGGACAGGTCTCCATTGTGAGGACAGGTCTGCATTGTGAGGACATTTCAGCATTGTGAGGACAGGTCTGCATTGTGATGACATTTCAGCATTGTGAGGACATTTCAGCATTGTGAGGACAGGTCTCCATTGTGAGGACAGGTCTGCATTGTGAGGACATGTCTGCATTGTGAGGACATTTCAGCAATGTGATGACAGGTCTGCATTGTGAGGGCAGGTCTGCATTGTGAGGGCATTTCAGCATTGTGAGGACATTTCAGCATTGTGAGGACAGGTCTGCATTGTGAGGACTGGTCTACATTGTGAGGACAGGTCTCCATTGTGTGGATATTTCAGCATTGTGAGGGAATGTCAGCATTGTGAGGACAGGTCTGCATTGTGAGGACATTTCAGCATTGTGAGGACATTTCGGCATTGTGAGGGCATGTTTACATTGTGAGGACATTTCAGCATTGTGAGGACATTTTGGCATTGTGAGGACAGGTCTGCACTGTGAGGACAGGTCTGCACTGTGAGGACAGGCCTCCATTGTGAGGACAGGTCTGCATTGTGAGGACAGGTCTCCATTGTGAGGACAGGTCTGCATTGTGAGGACAGGTCTCCATTGTGAGGACAGGTCAGCATTGTGAGGACATTTTGACATTGTGAGGACAGGTCTGCACTGTGAGGACAGGTCTGCATTGTGAGGACAGGTCTCCATTGTGAGGACAGGTCTGCATTGTGAGGACAGGTCTGCATTGTGAGGACATTTCAGCATTGTGAGGACACGTCTGCATTGTGAGGACAGTTCTGTATTGTGAAGATATGTGAGACTGACTGATCAATGATTCTGCAGCAGCTGAGACACTTTGTTAACTGATGATTGATCTTGTTTTAATGCTGTTAAACGTCTCTGTTCACCACCAAGGCTGATGGAGGATGATGATGATGATGATGATGATGAGGGCCAGACTTGAGGATGTGATGTAACGTGTATGAAAACAAACAGAATCAGTCTGAAGGTTTAAACAGCAGCTGCTTTAAAGTAAAGATGAACCTCATCTATACACACACACATTATACACACTACACACACACATTATACACACAACACACACACTGTCAATGACTCGGATCAGATTAACACACAGCGCTGACAACACACACACACACACACACACANCACCAACAAACACACACACACACACACACACACACACACACATTACACACACTGTGTGTCTGTGTCAGTACATTACCGTCAGTATAATTCGTCCTCACACTGCGACTACATTTTCTACCTCATAGAGCATATTAACTCCTGCACAGTGTGTGTTAGGGGGTGTGTGTGTGTGTGTGTGTGTGTGTGTGTGTGTGAGTGACTTCCATTCTTCCTGGAGATAAATTTGTGATGCGTCCTAATTTCCTGCTCGTAAATATGAGCAGTAATAGAGTGAGCGTGTGTGTGTGTGTGTGTGTGTGTCGGGTGTTCCCTGCTTATCACATAACAAATTGAAAGCTTAATCTGTCCTGTGTGTAGATTTACGACCCCGATCGCCCGCTCGTCGCTCAGAGGAGTAGAAAATAGATACGAGGAGGGAACAGAGGAGGGAGGAGACAAGGGAGGAGGAGACAAGAGGAGGAAGCAGGAGGGTAGGGGAGGAGACGAGGGGGAGGAGGAGGAGGAGGAGGAGAAGTGAAAGGAGGTGAAGAGGAGAGTGGAGATAAGTTGAGTCTGTGTGTCTGAAGATAAGGAGACGATCAGCTGTTGATGCTGGGTGGTTACCACGGCGATAAGACGGGCTGTGTGTGTGTGTGTGTGTGTGTGTGTGTGTGTTTGTGTGTGTGTGCAGCTGATCAGAGGTCAGAGGTCACACTTAGACTGAGATCTTAAACAGAGTTCTGCAGGAAGACGTCTTCTCATACTCCAAACCCTGAAGTTACCGTCTCCTTAGATCCTCTGAAACGTTTATGATACAAATAGGTTTCATTCAGATAATCTGTGGGAAAAAGATTTTTACACCTCGGTCACATGACTTAACATCAGCGCCACAACCAGGCCGTAAACAAACTACACCACGGTCACATGACTTAATGTCAGCGCCACAACCAGCCCGTAAACAAACTACACCACGGTCACATGACTTAATGTCAGCGCCACAACCAGGCCGTAAACAAACTACACCACGGTCACACGACTTAACTTCAGCGCCACAACCAGGCCGTCAAGTCGTGTTGGACGTGATGGCGTTCTGTAGTCTCAATCTGGCCATAGACACATAAATCTGTAAACTGACAGTGGGCTATTTACGTCTCTTCAGCTGGTGTTAACCACAGACCTTATTTCACACATCTAAACTTCAAGACCAGGAAACAGGAAGTGCTAACATGCTAACATGCTAACTCATCTCTGGGTGTAAAGACTCTCTCCAGATTTAAACATGGTGACAATTAGTCTGTGGCCTGAGGTCACTGCTGATGGAAGTGTCACTCAAACTTTTTCAACAGTAGTTTCAATATTTTCTTTATAATGTTGCTTCTTAAAATATGAATGAACTTGATGACATCATCACTTGATGGCTTTGTTTTGGACGGTTTGAATGTGTTGCTGATTTTCTTCCATTAGAGGTTGTTTACAGAGCATCTGTTCAGTGTGTGTGTGTGTGTGTGTGTGTGTGTGTGTGTGTGTTTCGGTGTCAGCACTTTGTCCTTCTGTAGGCTCATTAGAGACGAGCAGCAAGGAATGCTGGGTAATCAATACTGCAGAGACCCTCAGAGACTAAAAACATTGCCTGAGAGCCAGTTCGGCCTTTTTTGTCCTTATATGTGTGTGTGTGTGTGTGTGTGTGTGTGTGTGTGTGTGTGTGTGTGTTTACAGCCCGTTACCTTGGAAACCACTGTGATTCTGTGGTACTGTAGATGCTGCATGGCTTCACACAGACACCCCCCACCCCCAAAACAGCTGGTGTCACAGCCTTGGACGAATCAGTGAGGTTCTGCTGTGATTCACAGGAACCTCAGCTGAAGATTACAGGACAGGGACCCTGACAAAAAACCTGATGGAGAACCTGATGGAGAACAGAGAACAGTCTGAACAACAACTAAAACTATTGAACCAGAAAGAACAACTAATAAACAATAATAACCAGAGAAAACAAAAATCACCCCACTGGATGAATTTGTCCAAAATAAAAGCAGAGAAAGATGTTGTGGAGGTTTGAGGCTGGATGTCTGTCTGCAGCTGTCGTCTCTGTTCTCTCTCCTTCATCCCTCCATCTCTCCTGGGAGAGGACGACTGGATGACAGGACGTCAGGAGACAGACAGAGAGACAGACAGGAGAGAGACAGAGAGGTATCTAGAAATCTTAGCATGTGGAGACAGAGAGACAACCTGTGTTACACAGCACAGTTTCACTCTGAAGTCGTCAAAAAACAGCGCTTGGTCAGTGACATCAGACACCGATGAAAAAAGTCATCCTTTCACATCACGGGTCCAACAAACACAGACTTTCACGTGAGAGTGCGGTATTCACTTCCCGTAAGACTGTAAAGCCTAACCCTGTTCTTTTTTCCTAAACCCTACCACGTGTGTGTGTGTATGTGTTGGCTAAACCCAACCACGTGTGTGTGTTGGCTAAACATAACCACGTGTGTGTCGGCTAAATGTAGCTTCCCATTCAAACTACTCAACTTTATCTGACTGAGTTCATCGTGACTAACATCAAAGGAATTTTTATTCTGATGATTAGAACATCGTATCGTCTGCATATCGACCCACTTTCCTGTCATTTAAACACTGTGTTTGTGTTTTTATGAAAAGAGAATAGCAGGAGATCCAGGATAGAACCCTGAGGAACTCCGTTTACTATGTTTATCAACCATAACACATTACAGTATTTTACCGCTGTTTGTTACTGATGTTTTGAAGTATCCAGTCAGAGGTGTAGTAGTTGTTAATGTGGGTGTCCTACAGGGTAGATGGGCAGGTTACTGAGGAGGAAGTCTGGCAGGTGGGTGAACTGTAAACAGCCAGACAGAGTTGGGTAAACCTGAGTATACCCTCTACTACACCTCTGTATCCAGAGTATTCATACTTTACTCTGATTGTTACTGTGATGATGTCAGAGTTTGATCTGATTATGTTGGTTTGTTTGTTTACAGGTTCTTCCTGAAGTTCTTCTTAAAGTGTAACCAGAACTGTCTGAAGAACGCCGGAAACCCCAGAGACATGAGGAGGTTCCAGGTAACACACACACACACACACACACAGATGTATATATATATATATATATATATATATATATATATATATTTATATATATACATACAAAAAGATGAATTCATTTCCCCAAAGGGCAGGACGTGGCTTTGGAGGACCTGCTGTACCCATCATACATTGCAGCGGGGCAGCTCGAGGCTTATTGCTTTGCAGATATAATATGAGAGGTCACCAGGAACTTTAGCTCTCTGAGTGTCTCTGTCTCTGTCTGTCTGTCCTTTTCTCCAACATGTGAACTGTTTGTGTCTTTAACATTTCCTGTTCCAGCTGCACTGATGTGACTTGTGTTGTGAAATGAATCTGGGTTTAAACTTCATTAGATACATAAAGACAGTCCACAGTAACCGGAAGTCTCCTACAAAGACAGTTCACAGTAACAGAATAATGAATAATAAATTCATTTTGACTTCAGTTTGTTCTCTTCTACAAATGTCCTGAAATACTGAGTGGTCTCAGCTCACCAAACTTTAATCTGACAAGTTTTTCTGAAATTAAAACCAAATTGTAGTTATTTTTAATAAACTGTGCAGAGATCAGGAGGAAATAACACAGTCATAAAATACACTTCATTTATTCTTATATTAATGAACACATGTTCAGTTTTCTCAGCCTGTCACATCATTCGTTCATTTATTCATTCATTCATTCATTTGTCATGTTAAAATGTTTCTCTTTAGTCTGTGTCAGACTGTTGATCTGCAGATTCTAAGATTAACATATCACTGAGATTAAAATCAAACGCCCCCTCCACACTGAGCACTCCGTCATTCATCAGCCAATTAACAACAAGATCCACCGATCACTGTGAATGATCTTCTGATTATTGATCCCTCCACCAGAGAGGAGAGGAGAGGAGAAGAGAGGAGAGGAGAGGAGGAGAGGAGGAGGGAAGGAGAGGTGGAGGAGGTGGAGAGGAGAGGAGAGGAGATAAGAGGAGGAGACATACTGTTGAGATCCTCGTCCTCTCTCCTCTTTGTCTCAGTCTCCATGTGTCTGCTGTCACACACACACAGTAACACACAGTAACACACACACACACACACACAGTAACACACACCTCCCTCTCCACGCTGCGCTGGGCGAGCTGACAGGATGTTATGTCCAGTTAAACCTGAGGAAGAAGACGAGAAAGAAGGGAGGGGGGGCAGGGGGTGAGCCAGCTCCACAGAGCATGTAGAGAGAGAGGGGCCAATCAGACGAGTGGGACAGGTGAAGTCAGGTGAAGCGTCCGGACGTGTCGGTGTGGTTGTCGTGGCGACGGCAGGTTGAAGGATGTGCTGGTTAGTCACCGTGGCGACAGAGAGGACACCTCTACTTGCTCTCTGTGCGACCTTCTGCTCTGTTGCCGTGGATCAACGACAACAACCTCGCCACTGCAACCAGCCGGGGGATGATGAATGGCCTCGGCTCAGTGGCTGTGACATCACAGCAGGGGCGGGGCCACAGTGGACGGCACATTCAAACACACCGAGGCTCTTTTACTAATTATTAAATGTTCAAATTTATGACTTAGATTTTTATTAAATTAAATTCAACATGTTTATTTATTTATTTTTTAAGTTTAAAGTTTCATGACATTGATTTGTTAAAAATATTTTATCTGTATATCACAGATTTGTTTGATTTTATGATCTGTGGATACATTGCTGCTTTTTCTAACTGTCAGGTGTCTGTCATAGGCGCCTATGAATAAAATGCATTGTTATTATTATTATTATTATTATTATCATTATTGAGAGTATACTGATTGGCAAACACAGCTGTCAGTCATGATGTCACATCCTCTCTGTGCATCATCAAATACTGATTTCACTGAGCCTCACCAGAGAAACAAATAGCGTGATAAGAGCTGAAATCACAGAAACCAGCTTTGGGAAAAGTTGGGCTCATGCCTTGTCCACTAACAACAAGGGGGCATGGTTCATGACCTGTACTGCAGGTAGCCACCAGGGGGCGATCAGATATTTTGGGGACCTGTCATGTCGTCCATCTTTATACACACTCTACAGTCGTTTTTTAGTTTTACACTCGCTGTTCTGTTTGTCTGTAAATTATTAATGAAGTTTTCTGTGTGTTTGAAGGTGGTGGTGTCGACGACAGTGAACGTGGATGGCCACGTCCTCGCTGTCTCTGACAACATGTTTGTACACAACAACTCCAAACATGGCCGCCGAGCCCGGAGACTGGACCCGTCTGAAGGTACGCAGGTTTTATATGTTGATATAAATGTGAACCAATCAGAAGCTGCGGCTACTCTGTCGTCCTATCACATGCTGTGAGACGAGATGATGTTGATGTGAAAACCCCCGACTGGTCTCCAGAGATATAAGATGAACAGTGGATCCAGTAGAGAACCCTGAGGAACTATATTTCACTATATTTCATATTTCACCTCAGAGGGGAAAAAGTGGAGTTAATCAGAGACCCTGTTTACAACTGCTTCTAAAATCTGGACACCAGTGGACAGCTGAGACACATCGCTTTTCACACCTGTGTCCCTCATGTGTCTCCAGCTGACCACTTACGCCAGAAGGTCAAAGGGCCCTGTGCACAGATGTGATGTCCACATTCTCACTAACTGCTCCCAAGTCACATCAGTGCTTGTATCGTTACAGCAGTCCATAGAATCCAAAACTGATGGACGGTCCATCAACACTTTGTTTCAGTTTCAGTTTGTCACTTTGTCCAACTGGTCGTAAAATGGGCAAATTATAAATTGTTAGCATGTTGTCACCAAAACAACCAACAACTGATGACGTAGTCCTTGGCGGTGACACACCAGGACACATTAACCTTTACACTACAAAAGACATGTGGTCCAGTTTGTCCCAGATGACCTCAGCAGGTGGTCTGAGTGATCGCATCACAGTTCATCTTGGTGGTCGTATTTAAAACTGTGCACTTGTTCTCTGATCAGCAGAGACACATTTGGGTTCAACAGAGTCAGAGACAACAGGAGACAGTTTGAGGAGGTTGGACGTCTCCTTATGAGACAGAGTCAGTGGTGGTAGATGATGATGAGGAGGAGGAGGCTCTGAACATAGAGTCTTTATGGCATGTCTCTGATGGGACAGTAAATGATCCGCAGAATTTCCTCCAGCTGGTTGGGGACACACAAGCTAACATGCTAACGTGTTAGCCTCTGAAACAGCTGCAGAGGAAGGAGGAGAAACAGAAGTGAAGAGAACAGCCCAGTGGCTTGTGGGTAGGAAGACCAGACGCCTCTCTGTCCCCAGAGAGGACAGTGTGTGTGTGCGCCGTTCAACCTCTTTAATTGCCCTCCTAATTAAAGATGGTAACCATGGAAACCACCCCTCCCAATCAGAGCGCAGCACAGTCCTGAGGGTTTGAACCCTCCCTCTCATTTCACTGTTTCTGCTTTCTTCTTCTTCTTCTTCTTCTTCCTCTTCTACTTCTTCTTTTCCTCCTTCTTCTCCTTCTTCTTCCTGTCTGTAGCAGCACTGTCTCCTGTTGTTTCTACAGAGTTTAAGGGTGCATCCCATTTCCACCCCTTCCCCTTCCCCTTGGTTTTGCGCGTTCACGTGAGGGGTAGGGGTGTCTCAATTCTTACTTGGAGTAAGGGCTAGGGCCAAGACCGAGGGCTACAGAGCCCTTGAAACAAAGATTCCGGAGGACCACACTTAAAAGAGAATGAGAATTGGGATTCACCCTTCAAGTCTCATATTGCAACGTCCTCTGAAACCAGTTCCACCAGTTCACCATGAAGAACTGAAGGTTACTAAAACTCAGTTCACACGTCCTGAATCTGTGCTGTGTCCAGCCAGATACTTCCATTAGTGCACTGAGTACTCTGTGTACTAACTTATGTAGTGGATGAATTTTATCAGGGCAGCGTCATCTTAAATCAAACACAGCTGTAGCAAACGTAACGGAAAAGATGAAGGCAGGATCTGAAGCTTTTCTTCTTCTGCTGGGTGAATTATTTTTGGGCGGAGCATCATCACCAACATTTGCCCAAAGATTGTCAGTTGCTGATTGTATAAAATGAAAGTGCTCTCACAGGAAGTTTCTTTATGTCCAAATGTTCATGGCTGATGGTGGCTGATGATGGCTCATAATGGCTGATGATGGCTGACGAAGCTCATAATGGGTGATGATCTCTGATGATGGCTGATGATCTGTGATGATGGCTGATGATGGCTCATAATGGCTCATGATGGCTGATGATCTCTGATGATGGCTCATGATGGCTCATAATGGCTCATGATGGCTGATGATCTCTGATGATGGCTCATGATGGCTGATGATCTCTGATGATGGCTGATGATGGCGGATGATCTCTGATGATGGCTGACTCTGTAACCAGCTGATCGCTGACACATTTTGTGAATATTTACGACTTATGAAGAATCTGATCACGAACTGAAATCTTCACAGTAACGACATCGGTTTAACATTCACACCAAACATAACTTACGCTCATAAATCGCATCACTCACGCTACAACACAGAACGTCAACACCTGATGATAAAATGTGCCGCAGGTAGCTAACAAGTTAATGTTAGCATTAAGTTTAAGTTTATAAGTTTATTTACTTTATTTACTTTATTAATCCCCTGAGGGGAAATTCAATGTTTTCACTCTTGCTTGTCAATTACACACAGGTCTGAAAGACACACACATTCACAAACAGGACCTATACATGCACAAAGTGGAGAGATCTCAGAGTGAGGGGGCTGCCCTTTGGTCAGGCGCCCCGAGCGGTTGGGGGGTTCGGTGCCATTGATGTTATTGTTAGTGGTACTAAATAATGACAGAATGAACCCAACAAACAATCTGATGGTTTTTATCTGACAGCAGCACAGAGGTGAAAAACAACATGTATATTAGAACAATGTTTCAGTGTGTGGACTGCCTAATGGCTCTAAACATCTGTTTTGATGTTTGTATTAATAAGTCAAATTTGTTCGTCTCAACAGGTAAAAAAGTAACACGTTAAGACGACAGAAAATGTCCTGTTAACAGGAACATTTCACTTCAGATGTTTAATATTGGGTGAAACCATTTCACCAGTTTCAGGGGGGAGACTGATGTAATGATATTCAGTGTACATTGTAAGTGTCCACGAGACATCAGAACTAAATTAAGTCGGTCTGAGTGTTCAGTCATCTGTTCTGAGTGTTACTGATTTACCTTCATTCTTTCATATCATATAAAATGAACGTCTTAAGTTATTTGTTTTACTTTATATTCCTGATATCACTGAGGTGATAAAAGTGTGTAAACTGTCATTAAGTCAGATGAGCTGCGCCTCAACTGGGAAACATCACGTTTATTCACTTTACATGGAGCTAAATTTAAAACTGAATTATGTTTGCTGAATGTGTTAAAGTCTGTTTATGAGTCGTAAGAAATCATAAATAATCTTTAGGAGTAGATGCTTAGTGTGAGCTAACTTGGGCTCCATTCAATTTAACAATATGCTAACGGAGCGAGACAAGCTAATTGCTAACACACTCATTTAAAAAGGAAAACAACCAACGCCTTGAGACAACTGTCAGAGACAACAGAGGTACGATCATGTTTTACTGTCTGAGGTGGAACAGGAAGTGTGTTCCACATGTTTTATTTCACAATCAATCCAGGAAAGAGCATCAGTGTATCGTAGGCCTACCGTTAGCATACCATCAGTGTACGTTTCTATACCGTTATAATAGTAAACTGCCAGTTCTGGTTCAGTGCCAGAAGTTGCACCTATTATTACTACTAACATAAGCCCACATTGGCCAACACAGTCGCAACGTCAGAAAGGGGCAGGTATCTTAACGCCAACCAATGAGATGGAAGCTTTTAATGTTCTACACGTCTTCAGACGTCAGACATGTTCCTGTTATGTTCCATTTCCTGTGTTCTTAACACACGTTAATAAGTTGTGTTTTTACCTGTTATGACGAACAAATCTGACTTATTAATACAAACGTCCAAATAATGTTTAACGTTCAGCGTTCCACATCAGTGTTCACTGCGGCGACATGCCACAACTTTCAAATGTGTCTGTGGCCCTGCCCCTTCCTGTATGTAGATAACATGGTGAACACTGAGGGTGAGACGTGTCCAATGTTCACACTCACAGAACACAGGAGAACAGAGGTCAGGTGCTCTAATGTCATTTCAAGTCTTCAGTGATGAGATTAACTTTACACACACACACACACACACACACACACACACACACACACACACACACACACACTGCTTTCATTTCACTTTATAATTAATCTGCAGCCGCACTTGAAAGAAGAGAAAGTAGTCATTACCGGTCCTGTGTGTGTGTGTGTGTGTGTGTGTGTGTGTGAATGAATGTACGAAGCTAAAGCGGATAAAAGCCATGACCCAATTAAATCACGTTCTCTCTCTCATGTGTGTGTGCGTGTGTGTGTGTGTGTGTGTGTGTGTGTGTGACCTTCAGTAGTACTACAGTCGTAGTTTGAAGCCGACCTGTGAATCACAGACTGTATAAATAATGGACGCGCAGCTGCTGTGATGTCACTTAGTGGTTTGTGGGCTCCTGTTCTGAAGCCTTCAGTCATCATCTTACTCTTCAGCACTTTTTACACACAGATGGCGCTACGTAGACCCCTTTACACAGACCCAAACGCCGGCGGCAGGGTGTGATTACAGACAGTATGATGACATCACAGAATCAAAAGGGGCGTGACATGTAACACAACAGCATCAGCTGCTAACTGCTGACAGCTGCTGTTCTTCTTCTTTGAGTTAGCTGCTAACTCCTAACAGCTGCTGTTCTTCTTCTTTTTTTGCTGTTCTTCTTCGTTTCTCATTCCGTCCTCGTCTCAGACATGAGACGACTTTGTCCCTTCATTCCATGATTGTACCTCACATACAGAACAGTGAGGTGGAGTAACAAGACAGACAGGCTGTAAACATGTTGATTTCTTCATGTGAACATGGAGGTCTGTGGGGACGCACTCTAGTGGACATCAGAGGAACTGCAATTTTGGATTCATGTTTCAGACTCTGTCTGATACTGTCTCTACAACAACATGCTAACATCTCTATTTACCTGTCTGTCTGTCTGTATGTCTGTCTGTCTGTCTGCTTGTCTGTCTGTCGTCCAGCAGCCACTCCCTGTATCAAAGCCATCAGTCCCAGTGAGGGTTGGACGACAGGCGGAGCGACGGTCATCCTGATCGGAGACAACTTCTTCGACGGCCTGCAGGTTGTCTTCGGTACCATGTTGGTGTGGAGTGAGGTAACACACACACACACACACACACACACACACTTGATCAATAACCAATAATCAATAATCAGTACAGCCCTGATTCTGAATCAGAGATGTGACATCATTCTGATTCTAGATCAGTAAATCTGCTGATGACGACATCTGTTACACTGGAACTGACCGTAATGTCTCTGTGTGTCTCTGTGTGTGTCTCTGTGTCTCTGTCTGTCTGTGTGTCTTTTTCTGTCTCTGTGTCTCTGTCCAGCTGATCACCCCTCACGCTATCCGGGTGCAGACTCCTCCCCGTCACATCCCTGGGGTCGTCGAGGTAACGCTGTCCTACAAGTCCAAACAGTTCTGTAAAGGAGCACCTGGACGATTCGTTTATACAGGTAACACTCTGACTGGATCAACCAGCAGCCAATCAGGAACCAGATACTGCTGTTAGCTGTTTACTGTCCACATTGACACACTGAGTCCTCCCTCCTTTCATGTGTCCTCCCTCCTTCATTCTTCCTATGTGTCTGTCCTGTGTCTCACTGCTGTCAGAGTGATGACACACATTTAAATCTCATTAACCCTCAGACATGTTAATGACACACACACACACACACACACACACAGCCTGTGACTGTGATGTCATCAGTCACATGACCTTCAGTTTCAAACAGCAGCTGCTTTCACACCTCAGTGGTTCCCCTCCACCCTGCTCCACCTTGCTCCACCCTGCTCCCAGCATGCTTTGCTCCTCCTCTGTCACAGAGGGAACCCGTGTGGTTCTGATGAGAGAGCTCAGGTTATAAACGTCAGACTCAACATGGACCGACGCACCCTGAGAACAAACAGCATCAGGACATGATGAAATATTAACATGAAGATGTTTTCATCTCATCACAAGAAACTTGTCTTTAAAACTAATTTATTTATTGTAACAGTGAATTTATTGATCTTGTTATAATGTGAAAAAGGATCAAAGTAATAATGAGTCACGTTAAAATGTGACATTAAGATGATTCAGTTTATGTCCAAATACAGAAACAATAAAAACACATTAAGAATAAAAATGACATCATCAGTCAGACACTGAAACACTGTCATATGACTGATGACATCACACAGCATGCAGAAAGACTGTGTGAATGTTTCCTCCCACAGACATTACGGCATGAACCACTGACAGACTGAATAAGAAATCCTAGCAGTGTCTGGAAAAGGCGGGACAGACAGACAGGTCCATGAAATTTCAATGAGCATTGATTGAAGATTATTGATCGCTGTAACACCTCATGACTGACACACCCTCAGATTTTACACACCCACCCACCCACCCACACACACACCCACACACACACGCACATCAGGGGACACACTATGTGTCCCCTGATGTGTGTTGACGTGCTGACCTGAAGACAGTGAAACTCTGTTGTTATCTCTGTTAAGTGAATGTTAAGGAACCTGCTGTGCCCCCCGTGATGCACTCCTGTCCTCGTGTTTCATCGTCCTTCAGTTCATCTCTGACCTCATCACCTAGACACCGAACACACAGGAAACACAGAGACACAGAGACACAGAGACATCACAGATCAGACTGTTAACGAAGGAGAACCAGGTGAACTCAGAGTAAAAAGACGTGATGCTGCTGACAGTCGACTCTGATCAATACAAACTGATCACAGCTTTATTAACAACCAGTCTGCCAGCACACTGTGACATCATCCAGCTGTCTCCACAGAGACGCACAGTCACAGCTTATTGATCAGTTTGTCTGCTTCATCACAGCCAATTAACCAATCAGAGACAGACCTGACAGGAAGTTAGTGACGGCTGACAGGAGTCAAAACAGTCTGAGTCACACGGCAGTTAAAGAGTTAATGATCTGCAGCGTGGGGTCCAATCAGAGTTCAGACTCTCCCGCTGGACGTCTCTGTGATCTCTGATCATTTCAGGTGGGACAAAAGTCCTGTGGACACATTAACATGTTACTGAGTCCACAAAGTGCTGGACAATGACTCAGTCCTACAGATATTTATGTATAATTTAGACAGTATATATCTGTAAGAATATGAGCATTGAGACAGGATGGGACAGACTTCAGGTTTGATCCATAAAGAATGTTAACAGGAGAAAAGACAGACAGACAGAGGCAGGTTAAACAGACACACAGCTGATAAACAACACAAGGTCACACACACACACACACACACACACACACACACACACACAACACACACACNGACAGAGGCAGGTTAAACAGACACACAGCTGATAAACAACACAAGGTCACACACACACACACACACACACACACACACACACACACACACACACACACACACACAGAGGCTGTAGATAACACAGACATCTGGAGAGCTAACACACTCTTATAACTGCTGCTTGTTACGCCCTGTGAGCCTTCAAGGACTGAACACACACACACACACACACACACGAACACACACTGATACACACTGACACACACAGTGTTTGTGATGTATAGGAGAGTCGCTCTAAAGCTTGTTAAACGCAGCTGAACCAAGACGGGATTATGATTCATGCACTTCACTCACACACTCACACAGGATTATGATTCATGCACTTCACTCACACACTCACACACACACACACACACACACACACACTCTGGCCGTGCTCGGCTGCATTCACTGACGCTCTGATTTATC
The DNA here is from genome assembly GCF_006386435.1 of Epinephelus moara. Taxonomy (NCBI): domain Eukaryota; kingdom Metazoa; phylum Chordata; class Actinopteri; order Perciformes; family Serranidae; genus Epinephelus; species Epinephelus moara. The sequence continues at coordinate 5,427,204 of NC_065518.1, read as the reverse complement.
AGCTCCGACCAGTTTAAACTGTAAATGATGTTGGAGGAGGAAACAGGGGTATGACAGGCCAATCAGAAAGCAGAGAGACACAAACTGCTTCTGATTGGTTGTTTCTGTTTGGTTCAGTCAGCAGGAGAAGTCTGGAGGGATTTTAGCTGGTTGCTAAGCAACGTGACTCTGATGATGTTCCACCTGTCAGTCATCTTTTGTTTCAGTCAGTTCACAGACACAGACTGTGTTTTAATAACAGGTTGTTTTTGTCTTTTTAATTCTTTAAAACTTTCTGTTCACTCAACTTCACAACCTCCTGTAGGACCTCTAGAACATATGAGAGGACCTCTACGCCCCCTGAAGCTCTCTGAGAACCTCCTGTAGGACCTCTAGAACATATGAGAGGACCTCTATACCCCCTGAATCTCTCTGAGAACCTCCTGTAGGACCTCTAGAACATATGAGAGGACCTCTATACCCCCTGAAGCTCTCTGAGAACCTCCTGTAGGACCTCTAGAACATATGAGAGGACCCCTGTACCCTCCTGAAGCTCTCTGAGAACCTCCTGTAGGACCTCTAGAACATACAAAAGGACCTCTATACCCTCCTGAAGCTCTCGGAGAATCTCCTTTAGCATTTAGAACAGGACCACTACCACTGACTAACAGCCTTCTACAACCTCTTAAAGGGCCCCTAGGACATTCTTAGGAACCNTGAAGCTCTCTGAGAACCTCCTGTAGGACCTCTAGAACATACAAAAGGACCTCTATACCCCCTGAAGCTCTCTGAGAACCTCCTGTAAGACCTCTAGAACATATGAGAGGACCTCTGTGCCCTCTTGAAGCTCTCTGAGAACCTCCTGTAGGACCTCTAGAACATACAAAAGGACCTCTATACCCTCCTGAAGCTCTCGGAGAATCTCCTTTAGCATTTAGAACAGGACCACTACCACTGACTAACAGCCTTCTACAACCTCTTAAAGGGCCCCTAGGACATTCTTAGGAACCCCCATCATAACCTCCTAAAGGCCTTTCAGCGCCTCATGTAGGACCTGTAGAACATTTTAAAGGACCACTGGAACCTCCTGAGGTTGATGTAGTTCTGCTGTTTGTGTCTGTGAGAAGATCTGAAACATACAGAACATCATGATCTGAGAACAAAGGTTTCATGATGTGAAGTGAAGGAAAGTCATGGTTTTAATGTTTCACTTAAAATAAGTTTATTTCCTCTTCCTCTTCTTCTTCTTCAGCTTTAAACGAGCCCACCATAGACTACGGCTTCCAGAGGTTACAGAAGGTCATTCCTCGTCACCCCGGAGACCCGGAGAGACTGCCTAAGGTACCACACACACACACACACACACACACACACAGGAACACACAGTAACACACAGGAACACACACTAACACACAGGAGCACACAGTAACACACACACACACACACACACACACACACACACACACAGACTCAGTGATGATTGTTGTTGGTGTTTTTCCATCAGTCTGTTTCTGGTCGGCTGCTCACAGTCTGATAATCATCAGCTGATTCTACTGTTTAACTTGTGTTTCTGTGTGTCTCTGTAACACACACACACACACACACACACACACACACACACACACATGCAGAGACAGAGGACCTGTGTGTGAGCACAAGCTGAAAGGAGCTGTGAACTGTGGATGTTAGTTTGGTCTCTGTGGTGGAGACAGATCTGAACACACACACACACACACACACATATACACACACAGATGTTTCAGAGCCACAGCTCAGAGGATCAGTGTGAAGAGACACAATCAGCTGAACAGACTTTACTCTAAATATTTCTGTTTAAACTCTTAGATGTACGATATGTTATATTTCTGTCTGTTGTCATGTGACCAGCTGAACGTCTTGAGGAGAGACTGAACATGTGACAAGTTTTGTTCATGACGTTTAGAGACACTTCAGACGTTTGATGAGACGTACTATCAGCTGCGTCAGTGGGGTAAAGCCTGTCCACATACTTTTGGCCTCATGGTGTTTCAGCAGTAGTGAGGCGTGGGCTGTGATGGACTCCGCCCACCGTGATGTGAGCTGACACGCTGTTAGCGCCGTAATACAAACCACGTGGTTAATAATTCATCAGTACTGGTTTGACTCGATTACCCATGCTGCCTTGTGCTCAGCGCACTGTGAGAAACACGGTGATGTTGGACATGTGAGGGACGTTGGCTGATCCAGAGCAGGTGGACGTCACCTGCTGCACGACACAATGTTTCTATAAAGACGGTTTGACTCAACATAAGGACTAAAGGTCAAAGGTCAGTCTGATACTGAACCAGAAAAAGACTGGATATAAAACATCACAGACTGTCCCATGTTTGTCTGTTTGATGTGTGAAAGGACAGAAGAGGACAATGTGTCCACAGAGACACTGATGTCCTGTCCTCTGTAAAGAAAATAGTCCCTGAACTCAGAATCTGATTGGCTTAAATTGCTGCCATTCATCCTGACCGGAGGCTGTGATTGGCCGGCTGTGCAGAGTGACTAGTTCAGGTGGAGTTTCAGCCACTCTGCTGTCCTGCTGTCTCTGAGTCTGTGTCTGATGTTCTTCAACCTGATGTTTAACAGGCTGTAAATCACCAGTTTCATTCTTTTGACAGCAACGTGATATTTGCCGATATCACAAAGTCTGTCAGGATATGATTTTGATACGATGTGATTCAGGGTCCTCGATCGATATGAGATGACATCATCTGATCATTTAACATAGTCTGTTACAGAAGAAGCTGCTGCACCTTCCTTTTTTACTTTTGTCCATAGAAGATAAAAACAACACATAGATAATAACGTAAATAACTGTGAACAATGTAAATAATGTTAATAATTAATTTAAGGGCCGTAAAGTTCATTTTTCATTTATTTTGTGATTCAGTGCTGAAACTTGAGGCAAAATTGATCCTATTTAAAAGGACATACAATTTTTAAAAGCACTAGAGGCAGAAGTGACGGATGTCCATATAGAACAACACCAGCAGCACGTTATTATTATTATTATTATTATTATTAACAGCAGCAGCAGTTTAGTGCTGACATGTGTATGTATTAATCATCCATTGTTTTAACTGGTTACTGAAAGATCTATAAGTGTTTAGATCTCTGATATGAGTTGGAGTGACACCAGGCTGACTGGATAAAGCACTTTTCCTTAATGGAGTCAAACAGTCTCCTCTTATTGAACCCTCTTATTGAATATTTGGTCCTCTGTTGATGTGGGCTGCAGGTGGAGGTGGAGCTGAGCCATGGGAGACTTTGTATATCAAACACACGTCGGCATATTTTATTACGTCATCCAAACTAAATACAATAACTAAACCATTAAGTTTGGAGCTCTGATATGTCACATTAACAAGCCACGTATGAATCAGCCGTGCTCTCAGAGACCTGACCAGTAGTGATGTGACGTTCGCGAACGACCGAGTCTTTGAACCAGCTCTTTAGAGTGAACGAGCCAGTTCCTAATTTCTTTGTGTTTTTGCTTTAATTTACACTGTATCCATTAATTTCAGATTATTTGATCCACTATATATATATATATATATATACATATATGTATATATACACACACACACACAGAGCAAAGAAACAAACAAACAAACAAAAATGCGAATACGAACGAGCCGAGTGTTTGAACCGGCTCTTCAAAGTGAACGAAAAATCCCATCACTACTGATCAGTAACCACACTTTGTTTAAAGAGTCAGCTGACTAACAAGCTCTGCTGAGCATCTGACACAACACTCACCAGAGTTAAAAGTCCTTGTATACCATCAATCAATCAATCAATCAATCAATCAATCAATTTTATTAATAAAGCCCAATATCCAAATCACAATTTGCCTCAGAGGGCTTTACAGCATACGACATCCCTCTGTCCCTTGGACCCTCACAGCGGATCAGAAAAAACTCCCCAAAAACCCTTTAACATCACCTACACCAACTTTAAAGGTCCTCTTATTGACTTTCAGAGTGACCAATCACAGACCCGAGGTGTGACATCATGCAGAGGCTAACTCTATTTTAGAGTTGTTTCTATGTAAATGAACCGAAACAACATTCATCACTGTTAGCTAACATCACACACACACACACACACACACACACACACACACACACACACACACACACACACACACACACACCAACATGAAAGAGCATTAAATTCTACAAACACACACACATACAAGAGATGATTGAATAAAAGGTAAACCAGTGTGTGTGTGTGTGTAAAGCCCATTGGCAAACAGGGAGGTTGAAACAGTCAAATCAGGTAATCAGCGAGTGCAGCCATGTGGCAAGAAAGGAGATTGGCACACACACACACACACACACACACACACACACACACACACACACACACACACACACACACACACACACACTATCAGTCGGTCTGTTATCAGATTTATTAAAAGAAATAACTCCTCTCTGTTTTTGCTGGTTGGTTGTGTTGACGTCTGTGTGTCTGTGTGTCTGTGTGTCCGTCGGCCTTCAGGAACAAAAGTCTCAGTTTAAAGTGAATCCGTCTGTTCCTAACAGAGACGTCACATTTCATGAGGTCGCTGTCAGTCAGTCCCCCCCCTCATCAACAGAAGTTCAAATCCAAAATCTGAAATAAAGCTGACGTCTGATGCAGAGGTTCAGTTTGACTTTGAAGGCTTATGAACAGGTGAATTAAACATTTGCAGCTGTGAAGAGGTTTCACATCTTTCATCTTCAGTTGTAATGAACTCTTAAATAATGCGTTCATCTACAGGAATGTGATGAAAATGTGGTTGTTGCAGCAGCACACAGACAGAAATAAATCCAGAAACACAGAGTAGAAGACATAAATAATAAGAGTTATTGACCTAAAATAAAATAGAGTAAAAATAGGAGACAATCCAAAAAGTAAAGCGACAGAAGAGGTTAAAGTCGAGTCTGGTTCAACTTCTTTGCAGATGATCTTCTGTTTTATCCATTTAACTCAAACAGCGCCCCCCTGAGACCGAACCATGAGTCCAAACCTGCAGTTCCTCTGATGTCCACTAGAGTGCGTCCCCACAGACCTCCATATTCACACATAGACATCAACATGTTTACAGCCTGTCTGGACTCTGGAGATCATTTAAACATGTTTATACAACTCACCTGTGTACATGTTATTACGGTTACACATTATTAAGGGGGCGGGGCCTGTCTGACTGACAGGCTGTCTGTGAGATGTCACTACAGTCTGAGTTAGATCCATGCATGTCCCCAGGAGGAGCACTGCACTTTGAAGCTAATTTTCATAGTGGTCAAAAGTGGAATTACACCATCTGGAGTCCATCACCTGACGCCACTGGGCCCGAAAAAGCTTTTTTCCGTTGACCTACATTGTGAAAGAGATGCCTGTTAATCACTTTTTTTTTTCTTTTTTTTTTGAGCACCACAGCTCATAAGACATGACTTCTTTCACTATCAGGATTTGATCCATTCAGTTTGATAACATTTGGAAAGTCTGAGGGGGCCGTGTTATTGAATTATTTTATCCCTATTCAGCTGAGTGGAGAGCTGAACAGGAAGTTGGCTGCACTCGGCCACACTCGGCCATACTTTGCTGCTGTTAGTCTCTGGAATCAGAGCATTTTTGCTTCATGCACCACTGAGCAGCTTTCATAGGAATGAATGGAGCTCTGCCTCCAACGCTGTACCAGGTTTGTTAACACATCCCTGGATCCACTCCTCCACAGCTCCACGCTCTCCTCCAAATATGGTCACTTTTGGCTCCAAAAAACCAAAATGGTGACGGCCGATATGCCGAACTCGAGGCTTCAAAATGGCAGTTCAGTTAACCAGCGGGTGACATCACAGTGGTTATGTCCATTATTTTTACAGTCTGTGGTTTAACTGAAGGTCAGTGTTGATTGGCAGTGGGCGGGGCCAAGATGTGATTTAGAGGTTTTGTTCCTCCCATCAGACTGAACCGGTCGTGGACTCGTCTCTGTCACTGTTTTCGTCATCATGACGGATTCTGATTTGTAATATCTGATTTATTTTGTTATCATATTATCATTATTATTGTCAAAATTATGATTATTATTAATATCATTATTATTACTAATAATAATGATATTAATAACAATGAAATAATAATAATTTACATTAATGATGTGGCGTTTATTGAGGTAAATTTTTTGCTGCGGAGGCAGAATCTGTGTGTGTGTGTGTGTGTGTGTGTGTGTGTGTGTGTGTCTTCAGAGAATAATTGGTTTCCTCCTCAGCGATGACATCCCCACCTCCAGCTCTATCGCTGTGGTAACCTTGTTAATGTGTGTGTGTGTGAGAGGTGCTTGTCATCTCGCTGCGTAACAATGAAACACTTGTAATAATAATAAGGCTTTCATTTGTCACTATAAACACAGTGTGTGTGTGTGTGTGTGTGTGTGTGTGTGTGTGTGTGTGTGTGTGTGTGAATAAATCTCCTCTCATGCTGCGACACACTTGAACGTCGTTCTGCATAAACGAGCAGATTAAAGACGATCGCAGGCTGAACGTACTTCACAGAAATGATTTCCTCTCACAGGCTGAACGTACTTCACAGAAATGATTTCCTCTCAGTGTGTGTGTGTGTGTGTGTGTGTGTGACAATCTGTTAGTGAACGGTGTGTTTAAGAACGGTTGTAAATCAGAATTCAAGACATTAGTGATCCAAGTTTTTTTTTTTTATCTGTAACCTGTAAAAACTAAAACTAAAAAATATAAGTAGTTAATAAAAGAAAAGAGACAAACAGGGAGTAAGGGGAGAGAAAGAAATTAAAAGAAATAGATTATTAATGAAAAGAAATTAAGAGAAGTAAAGTACAGCAGATAAAGAAAGGGTTAAATAGGAAATAAGTGAAGAAAAATTAATACAAGAAACGAAAAATAAAATAAAAAGGAAAAAGGGAGGTTAAATTAAAGTGAAATGAGACAGAAAGCACAAAACAAAAGAAACAAAAGGAATTAAAAGAAGATGAAGAAGGAATGAAACAGAGGAGAGGGAAGGTAAAGGAAGACAGGAGGAGGGATGGATGGATGAACAGACTGGCAGTTGGATGAACTGGTGGAGAAAGGTTTGATGGATCAACATCTCGCCCCAGTTTAAAGATGGTGGTCAGTGGTGTCGAGGGCAGCTCAGAGGAGGAGGAAACTGACGGAGACAGATCTCAGATCAGGACCTCAGATCAGGATCGTGTTGAGTCGTCATGTTAAACAAAAAGCTGTTGCTGGTGAGGGATCTTAAACAGAGACATCTGGAGCTTTAGATCTTGTTGATCAGAGGGCGGAGTGTGTTCTTCTATAAAGAGACAAATTAAGACTTTCACTGAACCACAGAAGGTTTCTGTGACGTCCTGTTTCTGATCCTGACGATGAAAATGTCTGGCAGGAAGTGTGCCAGTGTACGAGGTGGAACCAATGTGGTAGGAACTGGGACCAGGGGGGCATCAATCACTGATGGACCAGTCAGCTCAGTACTGGATGGGTGTGTTGTGATGAGCAGGTGTATGTGGGAGCACTGGGATGGTACAGACTGTCAGCTCATGAGCCCACGACCATCTTCACTGAGAAGATGACAGACTTCCCAGAAGAGGTTGAAACAGTCAGTGAGGTTTGGGCTGTTGCCTGCACACTGGAGCCAGGTGTTGAGGCTGAGCGGTCGACTGAAACCTCCCGTCCCACGGCTGAGAGCAGATGTTGGACCACAGATAGAAGTTCTACTGTGGGACTGTGTGAAGATCTTAAACAGATCGATGTTATGTTTGTGAAGCGTTCTTGTTTTCACCCCTGATGAAGACATTTGTGGAAACATTGGGTTTTTGATTCAGCACAGAGCTGTGGACATAAAAGTCTGCGTGCTCCGCCTCCTTCAGACAGGAAACAGCTCTGAGCTAACCAGCACAGATGTAATGGGGTTTCTTCATGTGACTCTCACATTTCTGTCTACGGAGTCACCAATAAGGAGTGTTGATGGAGGAGTCACCACCAGCTGATGGAGACTGAGGGAGGCTGTGGAAGCGGGCAGCAGCTCCATGAGGCACTGATCTGGTGGTGGTAATATGGAGCCTGACGCTGCACAACATCTGTCACTTGGTTCCTGGAGACCAGAATCAGAGTTTTATCATTGGAGGTGGGCGGAGCCACAGGTTCTGGAGAAGAGGCTGCAGCTTGAGAGGTAGCAGTGGGCGGAGTAGAGGCTGCATGAGTGTGCAGAGCTCCGACTCAGTGATGGTCTCTCAGTGTGACGGGTGGATGAAGTGATGGAGAGGCAGAGGAGTGGATGGATGGATGAACAGACAGATGGAGGAGGGAATAGATGGGTGGAGGAGTGGAGTGGTGGAGGATTGAGGGGGCGGGGTTAATTGAAGAAGTTTGTAATGAAAAGCAGCAGATTAACTGAGAGAGTGTTTAATTAAGATAAAGACTAAATGAAGCATTGTTCTGTCAACGGCTGATTACACACACACACACACACACACACACACACACACACACACACACACACACACACACACACAGATTCTTGTACTTCTATCTTTGTGAGGACCCTCACTGACACAGTGTGTTCCTAACTTGAACCGTCACACCTTCACATCAGACCTGCTGAACCTGAGTCTGAGCTGAACTAAAGACCGACCAAGACGTCCTCTGTCTGTGTCTAAAATACGTTTTATGGTCCTCATGATGTATTGAGTATGAACACTCTGAGACACAGACACTGTAACACACACACACACACACACACACACACACACACACACACACACAGAGCTGTTTGTTTGGCAGCATTTTAACACTAACGGCTCACTGAAGTGAAGTGGTTCAGTTTTAAAGAGGCTCAGAGTGTGTTTGTGTGTATGTGTGTGTGTGTGTGCTCTGTGAAGTGTAACTGAGCTCTGATTAGAATAAACACTGTTTAATACTGTCAGCCCTGTCAGGTCAACACACTCTCTCTCTCTCACACACACACACACACACACACACTCAATGGTTTAAATTTGGAGCACAAACACTGTAGTAAATGTGATAAATACGTTGTGTGTATCACAGACTGTGAAATAAAGTTGGACAAACATAAGTGAAGCTGAAACATGTGATCGCCCCCTGGTGGCTGGCAGCAGTACAGGTCATAATCCCCGCCCCCTACATGTTAGTGAGTGGGACATGGTCCAAACTCAGAGAACATGTCTGTGGTGTCAGGTGGTTGTTGTCTCACTGATGTTTGTTCCAGTGTTTGTGTATCTGATCAGTTTGCTTTTAATTAGTTATTTGATGTAATGAACAGGTTGTGACATCATGATTGACAGCTGTGTGTGCCAGTCAGTGTGCTCATGATCGATGGCACTGTTATGGATTGGTTGGACAGGTGGTTGGGCGGGAACTCATCACTGTGGAGATCACTACTGTGCAGATTCTGGCTCCAAATGATGTCACCAGTCCAAGATGGCGGCGGCTGTATTCAGATATTTTGACTTCATTTTAATTCAGGTCCAGACACACCTGACTGACTTCAGAGAATCAGCAGCAACAAAAGCCCCCTGCTGTGTCCCTGTGTCACCTCATGTCCCTGTGTCACCTCAAGTCGTTGTGTCACCTCATGTCACTGTGTCACCTCATGTCGCTGTGTCACCTCATGTCGCTGTGTCACCTCATGTTGGTGTCACCTCATGTCCATGTGTCACCTCATGTTGGTGCCGCCTCATGTTGCTGTGTCACCTCATGTCGCTGTGTCACCTCATGTCACTGTGTCACCTCATGTCCCTGTGTCACCTCAAGTCGTTGTGTCACCTCATGTCACTGTGTCACCTCATGTCGTTGTGTCACCTCAAGTCGCTGTGTCACCTCATGTTGCTGTGTCACCTCATGTCCCTGTGTCACCTCATGTCGCTGTGTCACCTCATGTCGCTGTGTCACCTCATGTCCCTGTGTCACCTGATGCCATGGTGTCACCTCATGTCGCTGTGTCACCTCATGTCACTGTGTCACCTCATGTCGTTGTGTCACCTCATGTCGCTGTGTCACCTCATGTCCCTGTGTCACCTCATGTCCCTGTGTCACCTGATGCCACGGTGTCACCTCATGTCGCTGTGTCACCTCATGTCACTGTGTCACCTGATGCCACGGTGTCACCTGATGTCACTGTGTCACCTCATGTCACTGTGTCACCTCATGTCGCTGTGTCTAAGCCAGAAACCTTCACCTGAACACACCACAGAGACTCCAGCCAACAGCCAATCAGCTTGTCCGTTCTGCTCCTGCTGAGAGGAAATAACTCTCCACCACAGCAGACGGCGGTCTTCTGTATTCATCATTGAGAAAGGGAAACAGGAAGAGGGTCTTGCTGCTAGTTAGCCAGTTAGCACATTAACAACACAATCAAAGCATATTTACCGTGCACCGGTGAACAGTAACACAAACCATCAGGTAATGTTTCTGCTAAGAGAAAAATAATCTGACCTCATGGAACAAGTTGGTTTTGGACTTTAGCTCCTCCTTTCCTCACTGACGCTTCTCTGCTCCTCACCTGAGCTCAGCTGACAGTCAGAGGGAGGTCATTCACCGACAGATTCAATATGATGAATCAGACAAAATAAACAAGCCAATGAGGGCCGACAGTGCGGAAGACATCGCACAGATTAGAGTGACAGATGGTCACCAATGGCTCAACTTTGACCGATGGCCAACTGTCAGCTTGTTGTGTCAGGATCTTACAGTGGGAGAAAGCGGAGACGTGTCGTCCATCTTTATATGCAGTCTGTCCTTCCCCTGGAGGAGAGTGGACGGCAGCTCAGAACTCAGCTGCTGTAAGAAAAAGAAAAAAAAATTCAGTCAACACAAAGCTTGGCCCCGTTGTCCATCATCAACACTGGGTCCAATCTGTGTAACAGCAGCAACAGAAAGTTTGCTGATGATGGTGAGGACTCGTGAGGACTCGTGTTGGTGGAGGGGGTTGTCTTGGATATTTTGGTTTGTTGTTGCACAGTGGGAGGAAGTGGACACACGTCATCCATCTTTATTTACAGTCTATGGCATCCACACAGTGTTTCCTGTGAGGACACAAACAGAGTGAACACATGAAACATCTCATCAGTGGAGATCATTTCTACTGTCGCTGTCATCAAACCTGTTTTAACTTCGTGTGTGAACCTCCTCCTCTTCCTGTTTCAGGAGGTGCTGTTGAAGAGAGCAGCTGACCTGGTGGAGGCGCTCTACGGGATGCCTCATAACAACCAGGTAATGTTCACACCTGTCCACACCTGTACACATCTGTCCACACCTGCCCACACTTGTCCACACCTGTCCACACCTGTCCAGACCTGTACACATCTGTCCACACCTGCCCACACCTGTACACATCTGTCCACACCTGCCCACACCTGTCCACACCTGTCCATACCTGTACACACCTGTAGACATCTGTCCACACCTGTCCACACCTGTAGACATCTGTCCACACCTGCCCACACCTGTACACATCTGTCCACACCTGCCCACACCTGTCCACACCTGTCCATACCTGTCCACACCTGTCCACACCTGTCCACATCTGTCCACACCTGCCCACACCTGTACACATCTGTCCACATCTGTCCATCCTTCGGCTTCTTTCAGTTGGAGCTTCAGTGACTTTACCCTCAGGAGGTTGAAGGAGTTTCTGTTGTTGATTCTGTAGTAAAGATGAAGCTCAGCAAGCAGGACGTCCCTCCTCCTCCTCCTCCTCCTCCTCCTCCTCCTCCTGCTGCTGCAGGTTTATGACTCAGAACCTCCTGAAACACCCAAACACTTTATATTCACTCCGTCCTTCCGACACGCTTCTCAACACACCAGTTAATCACCACACACACACACACACACACACATACACACACACACACACACACACCCCGTCAGGTCCATTGAAGTGAAGCAGTAACCTTGAACAGAGAACGCAGGTTGTAAACGAATGTAAATCCAACTGTAATAATAATAATAACTGCATCAGTGTGTGTGTGTGTTTAAGGTCACATGATGTCTTCGCGCGCACGCGTGTGTGAGTGTGTGTGTGTGCATATGTGTGTGACAACATGAAACAAACTTGTGTATTTAATGTGAGACAGAGTCTTCATGTGAAAATGATAAAAATAATAAGCTGAAATCAGAATGAACTTCACTTCCAGACGTCACTGAATCCTGACAGCAACACACACATTCACTGTCAGCCTGAAACCATTCATTCATTCATTCATTCATTCATTCATTCATTCATTCATTCATTCATTCATTCATTCATTTTGTGTAACCCCTTATCCTGTTAGGGGTCATGGGGGGGACTGGAGCCTATCCCAGCTGACACTGGGTGAGAGGCAGGGTTCACCCTGGACAGGTCACCAGACTATCACAGGGGTGACACATAGACACAGACAAACACTCACGCTCACATTCACACCTACGGACAATTTAGAGTCACCAATTAACCTGCATGTCTTTGGACTGTGGGAGGAAGCTGGAGCACCTGGAGGAAACCCACATTGACATGGGAAGAACATGTTGAAGCACCTGGAGGAAACTGACGTCAACACAGGGAGAACATGCAAACTCCACACAGAAGGACTCCACCACCCTGGGTTCAAACCAGGAACCCTCTTACTGTGAGGCGACAGTGCTAACCACTGCACCACTGTGCCGCCCCAGTCTGTAACCTCTGAGATCATTTTGAAATTTTTAACACCCCTTTTCCACCTAAATTCGGGCTCATACGCAGGTTTTTTTGTTTTGACACAGGTAGACCACAGGCCTACTACATTAAAAAGCCAGATGTTAGCAGATTTGGTCAAAGGGCTAAAGAGCACACATCTGCAGATCAAAGTGACTCTGGACATTCAGAGCTTCAACCAATCAGATCGATGACATATGTGACATAGTGTTACCTCTGTGTGATACAGTGGTTGTGTTTTAGAACACCAGAAAGAAAACAACAGTCATGTCTAACAGATATGTCTAATAAATATTATCACTCTACATACATTAGTAAAGTTAAAAAGTACTTGAAGTAAATACTTTGATGTCTCTCCTGCAGGAGATCATCCTGAAGCGTGCAGCCGACATCGCCGAAGCTCTCTACAGCGTTCCCAGGAACCACAACCAGATCCCATCGCTAGGCAACACCGCCTCCCATGGCATGATGGGAGTTAACTCCTTCAGTGGGCAGCTGGCCGTCAACGTCTCTGACACGACGCAAGGTAGGACCTGCAGGATGAGTACTACGAGTACTGTCGACAGGTTACTGCAGTATTATTAAACCTGCCATCACGTCCTTCTCTTACAGTTGGCTACAGTCGTAACACCAGCAGCGTGTCGCCACGGGGATACGTACCGAGCTCCACCCCCCAACAGAGTAACTATGGCAACACTGTCAGCAACAGCATGAACGGCTATGGCAACACTGGCATGCCAAACTTAGGAGTGGCAACATCTCCGGGCTTCCTCAATGGCTCGTCTGCCAACTCTCCCTACGGCAGTAAGTATCAAGGTAAATACTACATCTGTTACTACAACTACTACTGTTACTACTGCTGCTGCTGCTGCTGCTGCTGTTCCTACTGCTACATAACACACTAAGTATCAAGGTAAATATTACACCTGTTACTACTGCTACTGTTACTATCATCCCCGGCTTCCCTAAATGGCTCGTCTGCCAAATCTCCCAACGGCAGTAAGTATCAAGGTAAATACTCATTACTACTACTGCTGTTACTGCTCAAACACAGTTTGGTGATGACATTGTGACTAGTTACAGTTACAGTAATACTTTACTGAACAGTACTGTCTCAGTCTTGTCACTTCATGATTTACTACAGTACCAGAGCATTTATTGAGCCCACACTGGAACCAGTTTAAGAGTCACTGGGATGAACTGGTTAAAGTGAAAAACTTTTTGTTCTTACTGAAGAAACATCAGATTTTAGTGAGAGAATGTTCCTGCTCTCCAGAGGATGTTCTCGACTCCTGTTCACTTCTTTTTAGAACAGTCTTCAGGTCAAGATGTCTGCTGGTGTCTGAGGTGTGTCCACTGGGTGAAGACCAGTTTGTGAACTGGTTGAACAGAAAAGAATCTCGGGTCCATTCACTGAATTTAAACTTTAGTTTCAAAGCCAACACGATGAGACATCCTAAAATTGGTCAGACAAATGTGAGGATCTACAATTCAAAACTGACACTTGTTGACATGTTGTGAACTGGTTGAACTGGTTTCTGACCAGTCTCCTGTCTCTTGTGTTCCAGTAGTTCCATCCAGTCCGACCATGGCCGTGTCGAACTGTAACTCCTCTCACGGAGTCTTCTCCTTCTCAGCCGCTGTCAAACAGAAGAGCGCCTTTGCTCCCGTTGTTAGACCGCCGGCTTCACCTCCTCCACCCAACTGCTCCGGCAACAACTCCAACGGGCTGCAAGGTGACACCACAACTCCTCTTGCTCCTCCTACTCCTCATTCATCTTCATACCTCTTCATACCTCCTCCTCCCGTTAGTCAGAAATCTGATCTCCTCAGTCATGATCTTTTCTTATTCTCCTGTCTTTAGAACCAGAGATTCTTGTTATTATTTTTTGGATGATATTTAATAGAAATGAATTCAGTTCTGTTCCTTCTCCTTGAAATGGTTTTCATACATAAGTTTGGTGTGTTTTCGTTCTGTATTTTTAGTCTGTTCAGGTGTAAATCAACAATGTGTTAAATTTGGAGTTCCTCAGGGCTCCATGTATGGTCCCCTGTTGTTTCATTTCACACAGGTAGTTCATTTGTCGTCACTGAAACTTCACATCCTCCATCCATAAGTTTCATTCTTGTCACTGAATTTCGTGTTCAGATTCTAACCGACAACATGTCCGTCCGTCTCTGAACATTGTCTGACTTCCTGTCTGTATCTCTCAGCTGTGAGCTCATTGGTTCCTACTGAAAACTCAGATCTATAGTTTGATTGTTAATTTCCTCAGACAGCTGCTCGCTGTACTTTTTATCAAACAAACAGGAAATAGTGACTTTGTTGGGGACTGTTTTCAGTGGTAGATTAATGCTGTGGTGAGGGATTGTGTCAACAGGACTGGCCCATTCTCAGTCCCAGTGCTCTGTCAGTGATTTTATCATCAGTTCGATTCCCGCTCTGAAGAGGCAGTGTAAAACTGAAGGTTTATTAAAAACATGGGGGTCAGTAAAAACAGAAACAGCCTGATGTAAACGATTTAAACAATTTGAATCTTTATTGACACAGTGAAAGATTAACAGTCATGTTTGCTTAAAGAAGTTTAAAAGATTCACTGCAGCTTCAGTTTCATCAGCTCGGCTTTCCTTTACACACCAACACTGAATACACACACATGATACACACACACCGACCCACACACACACACACACACACTATATACACGCACGTACACACCCACACAACACACACACACACACTATATACACGCACGTACACACCCACACACACACACATATTATACACACACACAGGGTGGGTAACCTGAGTAGTGTTAGTATTGCATGCAGAGTGACAGGCCAATCCATGTTTTATTCACTACAACCCACAGATACATCCTCTAAACACACACACACACACACACACACCGACACACACACACATTACACACACACACACACACACACACACACACACACACACATTAAACACACACTGTGGCAGTCAGTGTGATGTCAGTGTTTCTGACAGAGAGGTTTGTCGAGTGTTAAATATTCATGCTGCTCTCCGCCTTCGCCGAGGCAGAAAGGCCACAGAGTGTGTGTGTGTGTGTGGATCCATTTGCAGGCTGTACACCATCATCGCAGATGAATAAATAGTTTGAATGTTATTAATAGTTGCAGCTGCAGTTGGTCCGACAGAAAAATAAACTCAGTATGGAGACATGTTTACCTTCACACTAACACAACAGGAACACACTGTAACACAACACTAACACAACACTTATACAATAGGTACACAACAGGAATACACCACTAACACAACAGGAGCACAACACTAACACAACACTAACACAACAGGAGCACAACACTAACACAACAGGAACACAACACTAACACAACAGGAACACAACTGTAATACAACACTAACACAACAGGAACACAACACTAACACCCAGGGATGGACAGTCCTGTTCATGAAGGATCCAGAGTGGTTGAACCAGGGACGGACAGTCCTGATCGTGAAGGATCCAGAGTGGATGACCCAGAGACAGACAGTCCTGATCATGAAGAATCCAGAGTGGTTGACCCAGTGACGGACAGTCCTGATCATGAAGAATCCAGAGTGGTTGGCCTCAGGGACGGACAGTCCTGATCATCAGGGATCCAGAGTGGTTGACCCAGGGACGGACAGTCCTGATCATGAGGAATCCAGAGTGGTTGGCCTCAGGGACGGACAGTCCTGATCATGAAGAATCCAGAGTGGTTGGCCTCAGGGACGGACAGTCCTGATCATGAAGGATCCAGAGTCGATGACCCAGGGACGGACTGTCCTGATCATGAGGGATCCAGAGTGTATGACCCAGGGATGGACAGTCCTGATCATGAAGGATCCAGAGTGGTTGACCCAGGGACAGACAGTCCTGATCGTGAAGGATCCAGAGTGGATGACCCAGGGACAGACAGTCCTGATCATGAGGGATCCAGAGTGGTTGACCCAGGGACGGACAGTCCTGATCATGAAGAATCCAGAGTGGTTGACCCAGGGAGGGACAGTCCTGATCGTGAAGGATCCAGAGTGGATGACCCAGAGACAGACAGTCCTGATCATGAGGGATCCAGAGTGGTTGACCCAGGGACGGACAGTCCTGATCATGAAGAATCCAGAGTGGTTGGCCTCAGGGATGGACAGTCCTGATCATGAAGAATCCAGAGTTGATGACCCAGGGACGGACAGTCCTGATCATGAAGGATCCAGAGTGGATGACCCAGGGATGGACATTCCTGACCATGAGGGATCCCTAGAATGGCGCGGTTCGTTCCAACTACTAGCCAATAACCTTCCTCTGTACAACATGGAAGCTCTTGTCAGGCATCATAGTGGCTGAGATAAATGGGCACATAGCCCAATACATGAGCAAGGCCCAGGGAGGAATGGGTAGTAGCACCAGCTACTGGTCAACAGAGCAGTCAACCAAAACTGCAAGACCAGGCAGACCGATCATCGACTACAAGAAAGCCCACAACTTAATGCCACACACATGGATACTGGACTGTTTGGAAATGTCCAACATCAACAGGACACTAAGAGCCTTTATGAAGAACTCAATGGGTCTGTGGAAAACAACTCTGGAGGCCAACTCAAGGACAGCTGCACAAGTCACCATCAAGTGCAGCATATGCCAAGATGATGCACTGTCCCCGCAACTGTTCTGCATGAGCCTGAACCCTCTCAGCCAACTCATCACAAAGAGTAGCTACGGATACCGGGTCAACCATCAGTCACCTCCTCTACATGGGGACGGTACACTAAGTCCAACACCCTGAGACTGAACACTAAGTCCAACACCCTGTAGACTGTACACTAAGAGGAACGAGGGGGGCTGAGGACTGGTGAGTGATTGGTGACCGTCAGAGCCACTGTGAAGGACCAAACACCCAAGATCCAGGAACACATCAGGAAGATGGCCCCCACAGATGAGCTGCTGAGTGAATTCCTCAGGCAGCAGAGGAGGAGGACGAACCATCATTACGGCATGTACCACTGACAGACTAAAGAAGAAATCCTAGCAGTCTCTGGAAAAGGCTGGACAGACAGACAGGCAGACAGACAGACAGACAGACGGACAGGAACAGGCACTCAGTACCAGATCAATAGAAGCAGGGGTCTACCACAGCAGACAGGACTCCAGGTGATCCTGAGACAGTTCAGACCAGGAGGCAGGAAGAGCGTGCATGGAATGCCATCACCAAGTGGCTGACACATTGTCCAGGAACATGTGCACTGATTATTGGCCAGAAGTCCCAAGGTCACAGTGGAAGACACCTCCTAAGGTGATGGAGAATGAGTGAGCTGAGATCCTGTGGGACAAACTGGTGATGGCGAACCAAGCGGACATCGTGTTGATGGACAAACAACAGAAGAAGGAAGTGGTGATTGATGACAGCAATCAGGAAGAATGAGAAATGGCAAGGGCTGAAAGAGGAGCTAGAAAAGATGTGGGGAGTAAAGGTGGTCATTGGAGCACTGGGAGCACTGGAAGCACTAGGGCCACTGGGAGCACTGAGGGCTGTGACCCCCAAACTGGGAGAGTGGCTCCAGCAAATTCAGGTCCAACATCTGAGCTCCCTGTCCAGAGGAGTCCTAGGAACAGACAAGATACTGAACCCTCAGACTCCCAGGACTCTGGTACAGGACCTGAGCTTCAGAAGGACACACCACCACCCCCATGGGGGAGGAGTCTGTCTGTCTGTCCATCTGTCTGTCTGTCTGTCTCTGTGTTAATGACTAAACAAGTGAAGTGTCATTTTACAGTCTCGTGGTTTCACTAAATTAAAAACTCAAACTCGGTGTGTGTGTGTGTGTGTGTGTGTGTGTGTGTGTATGTAATGAGCTGGTAAATTAAACTGCGTGCTGCTACATGCATTTTGTCGTTAGCAGGAAGCTAATGAGGAATGACATCACACTGTGTGTGTGTGTGTGTGTGTGTGTAATGTGTGTGTGTGTCGGTGTGAGGTTTTGTGGGACAGTCAGAGGGGGGAGGAGGGGGAGACAGATGAGGTGAAGGGACAGGTAACAGGAAGTGAGTTTATCAGCAGGTGAAGTCATTCAGTCTCTCTGACCTCCATCCAGGACAAACGTCCATAAATCAGCTGAGACAGCTTTACTACAACTTACTGTTGTATCACTGATGCTACAACTGATGTTACTGATGCTACAACTACAACATTACTACTGCAACATGTATCCTTATTGCTAGTACAATTACCTCTGCTACTACTGCAGGAGAGACATTTAGTGACACAGACATGACCTTTTTGTTCAGAGTGTCTGTTCTGCTGTAGCTGCTGCTGTACTTTGAGTCCTATTTACCAGCTCTGTCTTTGTGTCTCTGTGTCCACAGCCATGTCCGGCCTCGTCGTCCCTCCGATGTAAAACATCTCTCCTCCTTGGTCCTCGTCTCTCCTCCCCCCTCAGCCACGAGCACCAATCACCTCAGAGGAGGCGGGGCCTCAGGCAGCAGCTGACCAGTCAGGACAGAGTATCGATGCTGTCTCTCACAGATAAAAACAGAAACTGTCGTCTCTGAGTGGACGGAGTCTCCGGTCTTTTCTCCGGTGCTCTCAGCTCTCTGTAATTATTCTCATGTTGTACTCTGTGTTTGGGGGGTGGGGTCTGTTTGTGTAAAACTGTGATGTCACATCTGTGACATGACATCATTTTCTCTACTTGTGATGTAATTCTGGGGGACGGATCCAGGCCTTGTGGACATAAAAGACAGAACTGTCCTCATACCTAATTGGTCACCTGCTGAGGACGTGGACACCTGGACATCAACAGGACACTGAAGTCGGGACGTATGTCTCAGTGAGGGAGGACAGACAGGATGCGTCCTCCTCGTCCTGCCTGTGTTTGGTCCTCACGTTTAAAAACAGATCAGGATGTTCGCAGAGGAAAGAAATTTACAGCAAGGAAACAAGGAAGAAGGAAACTTCCATTCACAAATAACAGAAGGAAGGTAGTTAGGAAGCAAGGAAGAAGGATGCCTCCAGCCAGGGAACAAGGGAAGAGGAGGTTTCCTACTTAGGAAGCAAGGAAGGAGGAAGAATTGTAGTTAAGAGCAAGAGAGGGGAGGGCTAGGACAGAGGAGGCTTCCAGGGATGGACCTAGGGAGGAGGAAACTTCCTAGTTAGGGAGCAAGGAAAAAGGAAACTTTGTAGTCTGTAGGCAGGGATGAGGAGGCTTCCAGGTAGGGATCAAGGTGTCCAGCTAGGGAGCAGAAAAGATGTAAGCTTCCTTGTTAGGAAGGAAGGACCATTGCTACCTAGGAGGCAAGATGAAGGAAGCTTAGGGAAGGAGGAACAAGAAGTGTTCCTATGTCGGAACCCAGGAAGAATGAGGTTGGTCCTGATTGGTTTCCCTCACTGACCAATCATTGAAATCAGGTTTAAGGTCGCGTCTCCATGGATACGCATATTTATCAAAACTGATATTTTCCTCCACGTTTTGGCGTCTCGTCTTCAAACAGGTTCAGGTCGTGAAAACGGAGACTAATGCTTTGTTCACACCCAATGTGAAACAAATTTCCGCATCACGTTACTCACATGAATACAGTGTCACGTAAAAGTTTGGTCTAAACTTCATTTCCTGTGAGTAGATGTAGTAGTAGATGAACTGATCTCCAAAAGTCATGAAGTTAAAGATGAAACATTTCATTAATATTTTAATCAAGATTAAACTTTTTAATTTCATCTTTTACAGTTTCACAATAACAAAAAATGAAAAGGCCAAAGCCAAATTTGAGCCCCCTGCATGGTCAGTGCTCAGTAGCGCCCACAGATGTTTAATGATGTTTAGGTCGGGGGACTGTGAGGGGCGTGGCCAAACCTTCAGCTGGCTCCTCTTGAGGTCGTCCATTGTGGATTTGGAGGTGTGTTACAGATCATTGTCCTCTCTTCATCTTCAGCTGTTTTACAGATGCTGTGATGTCTGGAATTTAACTGAATCCATTCTTCCCACTACCTGTGAAATGTTCCCTGTGTCACTGGAGCATCATCCATCCACCTCCGTCTGTAACGGGTGGACAGGTGTCCCTTTGTCTCATCCATCCACCTCTGTATGTAACAGGTGGACAGGTGTCCCTTTGTCTCATCCATCCACCCCCGTCTGTAACAGGTGGACAGGTGTCCCTTTGTCTCATCCATCCACCTCCTTCTGTAACAGGTGGACAGGTGTCCCTTTGTCTCATCCATCCACCTCCGTCTGTAACAGGTGGACAGGTGTCCCTTTGTCTCATCCATCCACCCCTGTTTGTAACAGGTGGACAGGTGTCCCTTTGTCTCATCCATCCACCCCTTCCGTAACAGGTGGACAGGTGTCCCTTTGTCTCACTGTGTCCAGAAAGTGTCCTCAGGACTTGTTTCCAAAAAGCATCAGGCTTGTCTCGATGTTCCTTCACAAACTTGTGAGTCTGAATTTAGTGGTGAGGACACAGGAAAGGTTTTCTTGTGATGACTCTTCCATGAAGGTCATACCTGTCCAGGTGTGTCTGCACAGTAGAACAGTGCACCACCACTCTTCCTTTCTAACAATCCTACGAGCAGCTCTCTCACAAAGTTTTCAGCTTGACCTCCACAGTTCCTGTTAACTGCCATTTCTTAATGACATGACCAACTGAGGAAACAGCTCCCTGAAAACACTTTGCTATCTTCTTCTAGTCTTCATCAGGTCTTTTAGTTTTCAGAGTGCTCGGCAGCTCTTTGTTTTCACTCTAAAATTGTAGAAAACAAAAATAAAACACTGATCTTTATTAATATGTTGAAAAGCATGTTTCATCTTTAACTTCATGTCTGTTGGAGATCAGTTCATCTGAAACTCGCTGAACTACTCACAGTAAACAACATTTTACCAGGGGGCCCAAACTCTAACATGACACTGTGCGGCAGCTGGAGTGTATTCTTGGAGTATTTTGAAACGTTCACAGTTGTGATAACTAACAGCAGAAGGCAGCTAACACTTGACAGCTGGGATCAGGTGAGTTGAACAGGGAGAACATGGAGGCTGCATGTTCTCAGCAGTGACCCTGTACCGACGTTGGGTCGTCGAGCTTCACATGTTCACAGAAAGTTTGTCCTCCATCAGGAGAAACTCGACCAGATCTCAGCTCTGATTGGCTTCGTGACACAGCGTTAAGAGACTTTATCACTCGAGACGAAAAATTTCAACTCGAACGAATATGCCAACAGTGCAAATATTTTGTCTTTGTCTTTGTTTACACTTGTTATCATCGTCATATCAGTTTCTCCACAGCAGCTTGG
Source organism: Epinephelus moara (assembly GCF_006386435.1). Taxonomy (NCBI): domain Eukaryota; kingdom Metazoa; phylum Chordata; class Actinopteri; order Perciformes; family Serranidae; genus Epinephelus; species Epinephelus moara. The sequence goes on along the minus strand of NC_065518.1, from coordinate 5,405,187 downwards.
GCTGTGCTGCCGACCACACGTTTTAAACAAAAGCTGTGCAGATGGAGAAAATATCAGTTTTTAGAATATCTTTATACGAGTATCCAGGAACTGAACGTCTAAAACCTGCAGCTGGTTTACCTCTGCTGCTGTCGGCCAATCAGAGTCCAGTATTGTGACGACTTTGTCTTCAGCCGTCAAACATCATGAACAACGTCACAGATCTGAAACCTGAATAATTTGAGCCTGTGACCTCTGAAACACGGGGAAAAGAATAATGAATGAAACGTACTGACCCCGCCCCTACCTCCTTAAGCCCCGCCCCTGCCTGTCTGTGTTTTACTATGATTTTTATCTTGTTTTCTTTTTTATGCTCGCACTGTAAAAACGAATCCTGCATCCTGATAGGCTACTGTGACTCTCCGTCTACTTGTTCAGAGTTGTCTTTTTTTATTCTAGCTCCTCCTCCTCCTCCTCCCAAAGCCCCGCCCCGAGCACTTAAACCCCGCCCCGCACACCAGAGCCCCGCCCCCGTGTTTTGTGTGTGGGTTTTGTGTAGCTGGCTGAATATTTATACGTCACTGTGGTTGATCACGTCACTGAGGGAACTCTTTTGTACCATACAGATTATAAATATTGTATTTATATGATCTCAGATTGTTTTTGTAGAGATGGATGTCGAGTCATGTCGTCTTCATGTGTGTGTGTATGTGGTGCCACACTGAAAAACAAACCATTGTTTTGTATCAAAAAACAAAGTGAACGTTAATGTCGTCACACATTTATAGCGCTGTCAATCAAAGCTGATGATCCAATCAGCTCCACTCGTTTGGTTTTTGTTGTTTGAATGTAACTCTTGTTTGAAGGACTGTTGGCTGTACTGAAACCATTTCCTCACAGTGAATAAAGTCAGCAGGCCACGCCCACTCCGACTCCGACGCTTCTTTCAAACCTCAAACTCATTTTACTGAGAAACAACAGAGTGCAGCTCACATTATATACACATTTATAAAAACAGAGAACCTGGTTTGACTTCAGATCTTCAGGTTCCTTATCTGAACTCCTGAAAATTAAAATCACGAGTCAGACTGACTGAACAAGTTCTTCACTGACACTACGGAGACACTTTACCTTCTACAGACTGAAATCAGACAAACCAACACTTTATATTCACATCTGCAGTGTCACTGTAACACAGGGTCCAGGACCCGGTCCTTTAAAAGTCCAGGTCTTGGATCCTTAAAGAACCAGGTCCCAGTCCAAGTCTCAGTCTTTTGAGGGTCCTTGACTCTGTTAAGCACCGGTCCTGGACTCTTAAAGGACGAGGATGTCATCTTCTGAGGGTTTAGGTCCAGGTCCTTTCGGAGTCCAGATCTTGAGGTCCGTTTCCACCGCAGGAACTTCGGGGTAATTTTATGGGGCCGGGGCCGTTGGTGCGTGTCTCCACCGCAGGAACCACCCACGAAGGACAGAGTTCTGGAACTTTTACAGGGGCTAAACAAGTCCCTGCCTCGGGGTAGGTACTCAGAACGGCCCCGAAAGACTCCTGGCTGGGGCTTGGGGTTTACTTGGTGCTGATTGGATATACTCAAAGAGGGATGTGACGACAACAGAAAGCAACAAAATAGCCGGCATTTTTAAAACTCAGCAGACGAGGGTTAGCTCGTTCATATAGCTTCCCCTGCCATGTAAGAAAAAACTCAGTAAATGGCCCGTGAAAAAAATATTTTTTCCAGCGGATATCTTAGTTACAACATGATTGAGCTAGCAAAGCAGTTTTGTGTTGATATGTGTGGTATTTATTCAGTTTTGGGAAATCACGATGTCTAGAAAGCATCAGCTGACAGGGACAGTTAACAGCAGCAGCAAAGCTAACATCAGGACGTCATCTGTTAAAAGCCTCCTGTTGTCGACGTGAAACTACTCCAGTTAGCTCAATCATGTTGTAACTAAGACATCCACTGGAAAAAAATATTTTTTTCACGGGCCATTTAGTGAGTTATTACAGACACGGCTATCAGCTAACAGCTAACGGCGTCCCTACGTCGCCCCGGTCAAAATGGTCGCGCAACGATTACATCACATCCAGAGCCCGTAACTTTACAGGAACCTTCCTCGTACTCCGCTCTCTCAGTGGAGACACGGCGGTTGAGAGGGCCGGGCGAGAGGACGTTCCTGTAGTAGTTCCTGCCCCCCAAATAGTACCAGGAACTTCTTCAGTGGAAACAGGCCTTTGGTATTTTTGGGGCCAGGTCCTGAATTATGAGGCATTACAAGAACATTTGATATGAAGCATTTAAAACATTTTAAAAGACAAACAGCATAAAAACATTCATATGCGAATTCAAGAAAATGTCTTAAAACAGAGACACCAACAGAGAACAGAGAACAGACAACAGAGGACAGAGGACAGAAGACAGACGACAGACAACAGAGGACAGACAACAGTCTTGAAGCTTTAAAGGGGTCTGATCTCATATGGCGGTTTATTCCTCTCAGAGACCTCATGCTGCTTCTACACCTTTAGTTTGGGGATAGTCAGCAACCTGATGACCTGGTGACTTGGTGACCTGATGACCTGAGAGTTTCAGGGGGTTATATGGTAAAAGACAGTCAGGCCTGTATTTTGGTCTAATGAGAGCTTTATAGGCACTCAGTAAGTTCTGTGACACACTGAAGGTCAGTGAACACACCTGAGAACTGCTTTGATGTGTTCACTGTCCTGTGTCTTTGTTGGAACTCTGAGGTTTCTGAGAAGAGACCGTCAGAGTCATGTGAAGCTCCTGGTTTCTCTCAGCGCTGCCTCGTTGTGAATCCTTTCCTCAGACTGTGCTGTTGATTTGTTAAAGTTGAAGTCAGAGATTTGTGACTTTGGGTTTGTGGACGAGCTCTGTCTCTGAGCTCTGTCTGAGCCACGTTCAAGAACATCCGGTCACTTCTGTGTTCGGTTCTCTGCCAGAGTGAATCTTTGGTGACAGAAGAAGATAAACATGGGTGTCGTCTGCATAACTATGGTTTTTAGTTTGGTGTAGTGTAACCTAATGGGAGCGTGTCAGAGTTTCAAAAGTTCTGGGGAGAGATGATGATGATGATGATGATGATGATGATGATGATGATGATGACACCTTGACTCCAGACTGATGGGGGAAAACAGTACCTGAGAGATGAAGAGTTCCTCTGGCCGACTGGAGGTGAATCGTTACCAGAGAGGAAGAAGAACCTGATCCTGCCGACAGTCAGAGAAACGCTCCTGTCAGCTGGTTTCTGTCCTGAGACATTACTGTGAGCTTCCTTCAGGATACGAGGACATGAAGACACAAGGACACGAGGACATGAGGACACAAGGACACGAGGACATGAGGACAGGAAGCTCCAGCCGACAGTTTAACATTCAGACCTGAGTGACTTCCTGTAGTTAACAATGTACATGGTGTGTCTGTTATCAGCTGAGCTTCATATCTGCTCTTTTCTCTCAGTCTGTTTAAAAGTCCTGATTAAAATGTGTTTTTCTTGGTGCTGAGGACAGAAAACAGAAAGAAAAGGATTAATGAACTTTTATTAAACGGCTCGCTTCTCTCAGCGGACACAAAAGCACAAACAGGATTTGATTAAGATAAATCACTGATAACCTCAAACCTCATTATTACACAGACTTTTATTTATTTCTCTTTGATTTGTTATTTTCCCTCTGCACAATGAAGAACTCACAAAGATTCAACTCTTTATTAAACCTCTTTTTTATGTATTTATTCTCTCGTTCATTTATATTCAAGCGGATGTCTACGTCTCTGATCACTCTACACCTCAGCAGCCTGTGTCCGAGCTGTTCGATGTCGACGGAGGCTCAGCGATAGATCCAGTTTAAAGAGGAACTTCTGATAACATCTGATAATTAAAGTTATTTTTTTATCTGTAGAAAATCTTCTGATTCTGTTTCCTATACTTTAAAACAGTTTGAGGTTTGAACGTAGAGGTCTCGAGGTCTCAACGAGTCTCTGAGATGAATAAACACAGTGCAGAGAGTTTGTTCTTATCGTCTGTGCTGAGGGAACGTACAGAGTGTTACTGTCTGCAGCTGCTCATCTGTTGGATCTTCTGCAGGAGGACATAAAGTTTCTCTCGTTGGACGTTTCAAAGCTCTGCTGCAGGATTTCTGTACACAGTCACCTGTCTGCTGATGTCAGGTCTTTGTGATCGTGTGGATTTATCCCTGTTTTATGTTTTCATAGTTCCCTTACAGCAGATATTAACATACTTTAAATATCATCAGGTGTTTCATATTTCTTGTTTAGAGTTGTATATATTTTATGTTTGTTTTTTTGTTGTCCGTCTGGACCAGGACACTGTTGTAAAAGAGATTTTTAATCTCAGGGGTTTTTATCTGGTTAAATGAAGGTTAACTAAAATTAATGAAAATAAAGAAACAGAATCGAAAAACAGAAGAAAAATTACAGTAGGAAATGTGACAAACAATAGACCCAGAAACACACAGGGATGTGTCTGATGTTAAAGTCAGCAGGACGGACAGAATGAACCTGAGAGCCGACTCAGCTCATCAAATACTGCTGCGCTGTCACTGACCTACACGTCTAAAAACTGACACCCCCTGGGTTCAGTGACTGTGTGTCAATTTCTGCTCGTTACATACTTTGCATTTTTTCAAAATAAAGTTCCATTATCACAGGAAATGTCCAGTTTCCTCTTGTTAAATATAAACAGTCTTTTCAAAGTAAACTCAAAGTGAAAGTCAGAAACTTTGTTTTTGGGTTGATTCCCTTCAGTTGAAGCAACAAAAACTCCGGGTTAGGTTAAAAAGGCTTAAATAAAGACAAATGTCATGTGACATCATGTGTCACTAGCATAGCACGCTACACATGCTAGTAGGCCTACTAGCTGTTATATAATAACTGCACTGACTTTTGAATTGACGCAGGAAATGAGCAGCAGACTCACAGACCCGCCCACTTCCCCTCTGGGAACTTTCTCACTGTATATACAACGTTAATCACCTGCAGCGTCAACATATGACATCACTAGGTGTGTCTCATACCGCCATTAAAGGCCGTCTCTGTGACATCACTGCGGTCAGTCTGTCACATCCTCACTGTGACCTCATCACATGTCCACGTTTGGTCATGGACTTTCCATATCCACATATGACGTCCAAGGTACCCTGGATGTGTTGGTTGTTGACGTTCTGGGACGCCGTGTCAACTTCAGCCTGTTACATGCATTGTCTGTTTTCAAAATACACTTCTGTTTTCACAGGAAATGTACAGTTTGCATAAAGTCTCTTTCAAAATAAAAGCACTACGTCGGTACAACACTGCCAACTGATGTTTTTTTCCTTCAACAATCTTACAGGAAGTGACCACCGGCCTCCTGGATGAAAGTAGGTGGTTATTGGACCCATCCGCCCCTCCTACTGCCCCACTTGCACTTTTTCACTGTGTTACCCCCGATGCTGCTGGTCGCCAATGAACAATAACAGCACCAGCAGTGTATCGTACTGACATGAAATCACCAGGCACCGATATTTGATGACCCCGGAGTGAGACCAGTTTGATCAGTTTCGTTGTGTGGTGATGTCACTGCTGTCAGTTTCAGGCGTCAGGTCATTAAACAGTTGTTCCAGATGTAACTCCAGTTCTGTGTCTGAGGCGTGGGACTCGTGGACTCGTCAGTGTGGACAGGAAGTGGTGCATACAGGAAGTGGTGCATACAGGAAGTGGTTCAGCTCGTCTTTGATCTTTGGGTCAGTTTACATCACACCACCTGGTTTTCATGTTTCTGTGTGAGCGCTCAGAGGTCAGGTGCATTGTGGAAGATGTGTGTGGTGTTTTGATCTTCCGCTGCTAGGGTTACAGTCACTGTAGTCCAGCTGTTGGCACGGCAACACACACTGACTTCCTGCTGGGGGCAGAGAGACCTTTGACCTCTGACAGAGAGAGACAGAGAGTTAAAGGAGCAGTTCAACATGTCAGGACATTTTGTTTCTGTAAAGAGACGCTGCAGCTGCTACACACTGTTAATACACTCACAGGAAGACTGGTGTGTGTGTGTGTGTGTGTGTGTGTGTTAACAGACCATAATAATCACAGTCTCTCTTCTTCTGTCGCAGGATAACATGTGATTCTGTTTCTGTATCTGGGCAAGCCTTTCTTACACACACACACACACACACACGCTCGGAGCTCGGGGGACTCCCTGAGGACCTGATTGAGAGCAGTGAGCTCTGGTTGCCGTGGCAGCAGCAGTTCCCCTCCTCCATCAACACTCGTTTTCCTTTTTCACTCCTTGTGTCTCCTTTGTTGTCCTCAGTCTGTGTGTGTGTCTGTGTGTGTGTGTGTGTGTGTGTGTCTGTCTGTGTCTGTTAGTCTGTGTGTGTGTGTCTGTCTGTCTGTCTGTGTCTGTCTGTGTCTATCTGTGTGTCACAGGGTTCTATTTCAAAACTCCTCAAAAACTGGGAAAAACACAGGTGTAGTCGGAAAAATATTGTGATGGTGTTATTTATTATGGCGGCCTCTCAAAGTGCAGACAGTGATATTTACAACAAGTAAAAAAAAAAAAAACATGAAAAAGAAATAGTTTTTATAAATTGTCAGAATGTCCAAAAAAGAGAGTTCTTCAATAACTCAAAATACCTTTTCAAAACACACAGGTTCCAGCACTCAGTCTGGAGGTGAAGCAGGTGTTCCCTCCTCTGTAAACCAAAGCAGCCTCCTTTAAACCAGTTGCCCCTCCCACTAGGAATATTATTCACATCAAAAACCACAATCGGCATATTGTGTAGCCAAAAACGCAATTTACAGCTTTCTAAACTCAAAATAAACATAAAGCAAAAATACTCAGTATTTTCACTAATGTTCTCCTTTAACCCTCACAAGTTATTCACAACAAAAGTTTAATTAACACTATGAAACGTCATAATACAGGTCACATGATCATCAAAGGCACGAGAACAGTCTTTTTAACAGAGCTAAATGTTACGCCCTGTTTCGCCAACCAAAACTCGGCCGGTAACAGCAGGATGAATATGCAACATACTCCGCGAGGTGAGTGACACAAGGATCGTGTGAGTGTATGCAGAACAACCAAGTGTGCACCCTTGGCTGTGCTACAACAACAGAGGGAAAGAGGGATAATCCCGAGGTTTTATTTCTAATAACTTGGTGAAGACGGAGAGGGAGCGTGGACTAGGAAATGAGTGAGAGCCAGTGTGCGTGTGCGTGTGCCTGTGTGTGTGCGCTGCCCACAGTCAGTGACAGAGCCGCTCCGTCACATCACCCTCCTCCTGGAGGTTGGCGATGTGCAGGGCAGCTGTCTTTATTTAATAATTAAATGACCATCTAATCAGTGTCCAATAATCTGTTTACAGTTACTCATCTGATCAATAAACTGATTGATTGTCTCAGTTTTTATCAGTTTACTCTTAATCTGGATCAGAGCTGTTAGACTGTCTGTTATCATGTCTGTTAATCTGCCTGTTAGCCTGTCTGTTAGCCTGTCTGCTATCATGTCTGTTGTCATGTCTGTTGTCATGTCTGTTGTCATGTCTGTTAATCTGCCTGTTAGCCTGTCTGTTAGCCTGTCTACTATCATGTCTGTTACCATGTCCGTTAATCTGCCTGTTAGCCTGTCTGTTAGCCTGTCTGTTGTCATGTCTGTTGTCATGTCTGTTAATCTGCCTGTTAACCTGTCTGTTAGCCTGTCTACTATCATGTCTGTTGTCATGTCTGTTGTCATGTCTGTTAATCTGCCTGTTAGCCTGTCTGTTAGCCTGTCTACTATCATGTCTGTTACCATGTCCGTTAATCTGCCTGTTAGCCTGTCTGTTGTAATGTCTGTTGTCATGTCTGTTAATCTGCCTGTTAGCCTGTCTGTTAGCCTGTCTGTTACCATGTCTGTTGTCATGTCTGTTGTCACGTCTGTTAATCTGCCTGTTAGCCTAGGGTGACCATATTTTGATTTCCAAAAAAGAGGACACTCGGCCGGCCACGAGATAGCCTACTTAAATGATACTCGCAGTTTACTCAAAGATGCCTTATAATTTTAATATATTTAAAATTTATATGTATGGATAGAAAATTCAGTTATATTACAAAATAATATCTCTCAAAGATATATATTCAGATAGGCCTCTATAGGGACACATACACACACTAGAGTGTGGCGATCTGAGCCCGATGGGTCCCGACGGGTCGGCTGGGTTTGGTCAAAAATGTAGCCTAGCTATAAATTGTATTCGGGCTCGGGTCGGATTCGGTCAGCTTTCAGTGAAAATGTAGTGTAAAAATAAATAAAATCCTATTGTCTGTCCTGTTTATTGCTTGGGCACTGTTATTTACGTGACAACACCTGAACATAACACACACAGACACACATTGGCTGTTTGTTTCTACCTCTCTCCTCGCTGGAAGTCTCGGACCTCCCGCCGCAAGTTTTTCCTATTTTATCTTATTTTGTTTTATTTCTCCCTCTCCTCTCGCTAGAAGCGTCGGACCTCGCGCCTCCCGCTCCCGTCTCAAACACGGAGGTCTCCCTCTCCGCCGCTGAGCACCCACGGCGCACGCCCGGCCTGTTAAATAGCCTGTAACCACTGTGTGACACAAACTCAGTGCTTTGGTCATTAAATAATGTCGGGTTCGGTTCGGGTTTGGACAGAAATATGCGGCCCGTGCCGCACTCTAACACACACACACAAACACATGGAAAACCGGACATTATCATCAGTTTATAAAAGACCCCTGGACGCCCCAGACGGGACGTGAAAAGTGGACATGTCCGGGCAAAAGAGGACGTTTGGTCAGCCTATGTTAACCTGTCTGTCAGCCTGTCTGTTAGCCTGTCTGTTAGCCTGTCTGTTGTCATGTCTGTTAATCTGCCTGTTAACCTGTCTGTTATACTGTTTGTTAATCTGTCTGTTATCATGTCTGTTAGCCTGTCTGCTGATTATTTATCTGTTGATTATTTATCTGGTGATTATTTACCCACTGATTATTTATCTGATGATTATTTATCTGATGATTATTTATTTGCTGATTATTTACCCACTGATTATTTACCCGCTGATTATTTATCTGCTGATTATTTACCCACTGATTATTTATCTGCTGATTATTTATTTGCTGATTATTTACCCGCTGATTATTTATCTGCGGATTATTTACCTGCTCATTATTTACCTGCTGATTATTTATCTTCTGATTATTTATCTGCTGATTATTTATCTGCAGATTATTTACCTGATGATTATTTATCTCATGATTATTTATCTGCTGATTATTTATCTGCGGATTATTTACTTGCTGATTATTTATCTGCGGATTATTTATCTGCTGATTATTTCTCTGATGATTATTTACCCACCGATTATTTACCTGCGGATTATTTATCTGCGGATTATTTATCTGCTGATTATTTCTCTGATGATTATTTACCCACTGATTATTTACCTACTCATTATTTACTTGCTGATTATTTATCTGCTGATTATTTTTTCCATGTTGGCCCAATAATTTTTAGTGTTTTGTTCTTTTAATTTTCTGGACAATATGTTCTGAATTTCATAGATTTCATTTGACAGAATCAAATCACAGTTTAGCTAACGGCATGAAGCCAAGAAGATGTTTGGATTGTGAAAAAAGAGATGTGTCAGTCACACAATATATTTTACATCATTTTTATTTTAGTATCTTGGTACTTTAGCATGTTGAAAACTGAACTCAGTGCCCAGCACTAAATAAAATGCTTTTACAGAACTGTAAACTCATAATAAAAATATTTGTCAGTGAATCTAATTTAAAATAAGAGATGATTTTCTGATTTAAATGATTAGAATTAGTGATGTCAGATCTGAGATCAGATTCATTCTCTTTGTTTAGATGCAGCTTGTTGTCTCAGACTGATGTTCTCCATTACTGCTGATCAATACGTGACCTATTGATCAGGCTAGTATAGATCTGTGAGCATTGACACACACTGCCTCTGAGTGTGTGTGTGACCTGTCTCACCTTGTCTAATCGTCCAATCAGGCTGTTTACATCAGCCGTTAACACTTTGTGTGTGTGTGTGTGTGTGTGTGTGTGTGTGTGTTCTGCAGGTATCACGTCCAGCTTGTTAACCCACCTGTTTCCTCATTAGTGATCCGATTGGATCGTTTAGACTCACCTGACCTGCCTTAAGGAGAAGACATACACTTTAAATGTTCTTCACTTTCACAACTTTTCAACCAAACACTTTATTTATTTAGTTATTTATTTAGTCACTAAAAAACTACAGACAAACCCGAAAAGACCATAAAGCTACAGGGTTTATTGATGTGATAGATTAATAATAAATAATAATTTACCGATGATCATCCCTGATTTTTGTTTCACTGCGAGCTTTGAAACTAAATCCACTTCTTGGAGTCAATAAATAAAATATAGAGGCACTAAATGACACATGTAATAATAATCCACCATTTCTCCAGACATGATGATATTCTGAATTGTATGCAGGTCAGGTGTAAACAACATTTTCTGTTATATTCTGAATGAGGCATTTTTATCTGAATTAAGCATTTTCAGACTGAGACACGTGAGATGTGCTGGTATTATTTGGGTTTTAATTGCACTGTCTAAACATGTATACAGCAGATTCAGAATATGCTTCTGAACTGGTACTTGTACCATGGTTTGTGACACAGTTTTTGCCTGTTAACAGTTGGCTCTGTGCGTTGTCACAGATTCATGGAACCCAAACCACCTCACCAACAGTGTTTCAGGCTGGTGTAAAGACACGTGGTCAAAAGAGAAGCCCACAGTTCTGATCAGAAGTAGAAACACCCCTCCCTTTAATGAAAGACCTGGATATCAACAGGTTTTTATGAACAAATATCACAACAGCGAGCTTTTAAAGAAGAACTAAAAGAGTGAGCCTGAGTTCACTTGGTCCAACACGTCCACCACTGCTGGAAAACTGTGGAAAAAAATCTTACTTTGAAGCAAAGAAGCGAAATGAGGGGCAGCTCAAGCCTTTACACTTTTCTGTATTTCGATGTGATAAATGACATGTTAGGGCCCTTTAATCATTTTAAAAAAAATATTTTATTAACAGCTGCATGTAAACCAACCTAGTCTCACTTTGAAATCGTCGAATACTGGAGCCTGGTCAGTGACATCCAGCATCAGACAAACTGTACATTTCCTGTGAAAACAGAAATGTATTTTGAAAACAGACAATGCATGTAACAGGATGAAGTTGACACAGCGTCCCAGAACGTCAACAACCAACACACCCAGGGTACCTTGGACGACATATGTGGACATGGAAAGTCCATGACCAAACATGGACATGTGACAAGTTCACAGTGACAGTGAGTTGTGTAAACTGGAATATTAGTGGAATATTAATTTTTATTAGCCACGTAAACTACTTTGTCAAAATATTGTCTTTTCAGAATGGGGTAAAAAAAAAGACCCTCAGTATTTTGTGCATATGAACACAGTCAGTGTTGCTCACTCCTGCTTGGTGTTGTTGTGTTTGTGATAGGAAGTGATGAAGAAGGGTGTTTCAAGCTGGAGGAGAGGCTGAACTATAATAATAAATCTCCACAATCGGGTGAAGAAAGGTTTGTAGACTGTACAACAGTCCTCCAACCATCAAACATAAATATGATTTTGAGCCAGTCGGGATGCGAACAGAAGTATGGAGACTCATCAGTGACCCTGAGGAGAGGAAACATTTTGTTTTGACAGAGTTTAATGAAGCTCATGTTTGATCAAAGAGATCTGAAAAAAAGTGAAGTCTAGATTTGTGACAGCAACATTCAGAGAAAACCCTGTGATGTATAACACAGCATTATCTGCATAAAAATGTATGTGAACAAAAGAGGAGCGAGAACAGAACCCTGTGGGACGCCTTCACTTTAAAGGGACATAAGTTATCTTTATCTGAACCAGACTGAGCCTGAACTGATGATGATGATGAAGCATCACATGATCAGAGCTCAGAGTCACGTTAGATCCACCTCAATCTTTATTTCAGAGCGGGAGAGGAGGAGGAGGAGGAGGAGGAGGAGGAAACTTTTCCCATCAACCCCTCCTCACCTCTGAATTGAATGGGTATTGATCTGCGGCTGCTGTCATGGTAACATGTAATCTCCAGCTGGGGTCAGAGGTCAGAAATCACATACATGTTGAACCTGTTGTCTTCAGACCGTCAGTGTCTGAGGAGTCTTCATCTTGATCATCATCATCATCTTGGTCTGAACAGAGCTCCGTTTGTGATGTCATTGACAGTTTTGATCAGTTTTACACATGAGACAGGATGTTGGTGCGGCGGGCGGCCATTTTATGACCTCTTTATGTTTTTAAACTGAGTGGAAGAAGTCATCAGAGATACCGTCTGTCTGACGGAGTTACGACTCTGAAACTGATGATGATGTCACAGTTTGTCCTGTTTGTGTTTCTGATGATTAATGTGACTGACGTTTCTCTGCAGCTGTCAGATGATGAACTTCAGAGGCCCTCAGATCTGTTACTTCAGTAAGAGTAGAAGTACCACACTGTAGAAATACTCTCAGTTACAGTTACAAGTTCTGCATTAAAAGGACAAAAGTATCAGAATACAAATAAAGAAGTAAAGGTACTTCATATTCACAACAATAATAATATTGATGTTACTGATTCCTGAATATGTTGATCAGTTTAATTATTTTATATCCTGCTGGGTAGATTCATCAATAATCAGTTATCATTGATTATTGATCAGATTTTGGATCAATAATCAAATCTGTAAGTAACTAAAGCTGTCAGATAAATGTAATGCAGTAAAAAGTACCAGATTTCCCTCTGAAATAAAGGAGAAGGAGAAAGTGGAAACACAAAGTACCAGTACTTTAAAACTTAAGTTCAGTACTTGAGTAAATGTACTTAGTTACTTTCCATTACTGCAGTAGTCTTAGTTGTAACGTTGCTGTTGCTCTTCGATCTCGATCAGATAAAGTGTTTTCTGCAGCTTACTGATGTTGTTGATGTTGCTAGGTAACCACCGACTAACCCGTCCTGAGCTGAACAGCTGTTTGCTGTGATGTAAACTCTCAGATCTGTACCTTTTAAATCTGTGTAATAAATTCACAAAGAAACTGAGTGGTGGGACATGAGACCTCAGAGAGACCAGAAGTCACCAGCTGGTCCAGGAGCTCCATCTAGACCTGGTCCTGGTCCAGGAGCGTCACATGGATGACAGTCGGTTTGAGGACTGTTTTCAGATGAATCAGACGGTCTGTCTGTGACATAATCAGGTCTCAGTACAGCTGGTAAAAAGTTAGGAAGCAGCACAGGTGGCAGTTTGTCCAGATCTGTCCTGCAGATGCAGATTGTCCATGTTAAAAGTACGCTAACGTTAGCTTAATGTAGGCTAACACTTGGTGTCATCACCACCGAAGAAGGCCCGCCTCTCTGGTCATTGGACAACAAGAAAAAACACTAAGAGGCTGCACACATGCTGCGTCTTTAACTGTGTGCAGATCTTCTTCCTGTCTGTGTGTCGGCCTGTTTGTCTGTGGCACAGATGATGAAGATGATGACAATGAAGGAAAGCTATCTGTCAGCTGTGGGGATCATATTTAAGATGTTCTTTCTGGATGAATCCTGTAAGTGAATCCTGTAGTTGAGTCCTGTAGGTGAGTCCTGTAGTCGAGTCCTGTAAGTGAATCCTGTAGGTGAGTTCTGTAGTTGAGTCCTGTAGTTGAGTCCTGTAGGTGAATCCTGTAGTTGAGTCCAGGACACGGATCGTGTTCAGTTTGACTTTCTGTCTCTCAGTGAGACTTTCAGTTTGACTCCAAACTCACTCTGCTTATCAATCAGCTGATCGCTCCACTAAGTCTCCGTGACGACCGGCGGCTGNCAGAGAGAACTGAATAATTGATGACTCAGTGAAACTAAAACAGACTGCTTTTAATAAAACAACCTGTGTGTGTGTGTGTGTGTGTGTGTGTGTGTGTGTTGAATAAAATATCAGTTGTCATGTCGACAGATGAATTATGAATCCACACATTATGTAGCCGCTCTATCAATCACACACACACACACACACACACACACACACACACACACACACACACAGAGCAAGGATTTGACCCACAAACCTGTTTCTGTACGAGACAAACACTTAGGAAAAGAAGAAGAAGGAAAGAAAGAAAACAGAAAGGGGATTCACAAAGGGGTGAGGAGACAAGGAAAGGAAGGACAGGAAAAAACTGGGGTGAGGAAGGAAAGAAAGAAGGAGAAGGAAAACAAGATTAAAAAAATAAACACATCAGGAAAGAAGGGAAGATGGAAGGAAGAAAGAAAGGAAGGGAGCAGCAGAGGAAGGCAGAGACAACAGGAAGGAAACAAGACAGAAGAATAAAAGTGGATTAGGACTCAGGAAAGGAAGGAAGGAATTAGGGCTAATTAAAGGAAGGAAGGAAGGAAGGATCATTAGATCACACACACTGTACACACTGTAACACACTGTATAGTGACCCATCCTGTTTCCATGCTGTATCACAGTTCATAGCATGCACAGACCTGTATCAACAGTCTGAGACATTAATGTAGACACATATTATATATCCTTCACACCCTCCACCCTGTTTGTTAACCTGTGCTGGGAACAACAATTTTAGGTGTCACACGGAGGCACCATTTAATTTGATACCTTAATTTCCAATTAAGGTGTCAAATTGGCTATCAGAAATAATTAATAATTAATAATAATTAGTAATTATGTTAAATAATGTGACTTAATTTACATTAAATCACCTCGTGGGGCACCATTCCCGTAAAGGGAAAATGATAGCCAGTTAAAGATATTAGTCTCATAAAATTTACTAAACTATCATTTTGGAATTTTGATTAATAATTAAATTAATAACAATAACCAAATTTCAGAGTACAGCCTGAAGGATTTCGCGATCAAGAGAGAGAAAGAAAGACATAACCTAACTGCAAACAATCACAATTACTCAAGAAACAGCATTAAATCACATACAAGTTAAACCATCTTGCTTAGCCTGTAAAGCTGTGATAAAGCTATGCCCAGTTGTTACATTACCAATCCTTGAATGGATGGAGGAAAGAGTCGCTTTATGGTGTGCTGCTTCTGTTAGCCAACAGAAGAAGGCTGGAAAGAGCTGTGGTTCCAGAAGCAGTCTTGGTTGTGTCCTTGTTCCGAAGGTGCAGATCTGAGGAAGCTGGTCGCTCAGGGTCTTTGCAGAGTTAGACGCTAGGGTGCTAACTCAACTTGGTTCTCCTTGTCGCTGGAAAGTTAGTTGAAAACCTTGTGCCTGCATACTAATTTCTCTGGTTCAGGTTTGAGAGAGTCTGTGAGCAATTTCTGAGCTTGTTGGCAGCCCAGGAGAAAGACATCTGTCTAGGCCGGCCAAAGGCCCAGGAGCCAGAGGTGGTGTGAGCTGGTCGACAGCTTAGGAGCAAAGAGAGACTGTCTGAAGGGAGCAGACCTTCTACAGTTGGCTGGGGACATCACAGAGTCACATGTCACTGTAAAAGTCCTGTCCAATCAAGTTTGAGACTTGTCTCTCAAAGAGGTGTGAGGTGGGACATCCTGTGGAGAAGGGTCACATGACACATGAGTACATCATGTGACTGGTTGGTGCACATGACACCGTCTCCTCCATCCTCAGCCTGAGCTGATGGGGTCACCGTGTTAAATCCAACATGTATTTGTAATCAGCAATGTGACAACATAATGAACATGACATCTAGTTTATAAAGTGACTGACGTAGTCTCTGGTGTCTGACAGCTGTGAGTCGAGCACGCCAACATGAAGGAGACGAAGAGGTGGGAGGGGCTGAGCGCCGCACGTTGTGTCTGTGTACGTCAAAGTTTGTGTGTTCTTGGGCTGAAGAGAGGAAGAAAACTAAAACTGCACCAACATGGTGACATTTAGGATCTGAGGCCGACACTGGAGACGTCCTGAATGACCACAAGTGATGCAGCGCTGCTGTGAGCTGACCTTCTGTCAGACGGCCTGTTCCTGTTTCTATCTGACGCTCACTGTGAAAGCGCTGCAGTGGACGAAGACACATCTGATTCAGTAAAGAATTATCAACATGAAAACTGGTCAGAGTCAGCTGACTGACTGGAGATCAGATCGATAAAAACGAGAGAGGTTACTTCCTGTTGGCTGTGTTGTCATTTCCTGTAAATATCACAATATTAAACTTGTTTCCTGTATTAAATGTACCATTACAAGTATAAGAAGACAATCAGGAGGCAGCTGACCATGTGGTCAGTGTCTGGACTTGTGTTCTTGCGGACTTGTGAAACGTCATCAGTCGCAGCCCAAGCACTGTTCCAATTCAAAGTCCGCATCCAGCCAAGTACAGTCCAAGTGCCCAGAGGTGAACTTGCTCTGCCCGTTCCATCGGGGATACATCAGGAGGGGACTTGTGTGGACTTTTGACAGCCAGGTATCCCAGAATGCATTTCTCACAGACCAGCAGCAAGGGCAGCCGTTCCCGGGAGTTTGTACTCCCGAGTCAAACTTGGCAAGTCCGAACTCCCAGTCTCAGGACTGAGGCTGCAGATATTACACTGAACTCTGTCATCACACACACACTTTAATAGCTGATCGATAACCCCCCCCACACACACACACACACACACACACAGGCACACACAGCAGCTGCTGTCGTTCATAAATGAGACCTCAAACGAGGTGGAGACTCCACAGGAGGTATTGATCAGGTATTGATCAGGTATTGATGAGTGTTTGTGGTGCTGCTGCTCTGAGGTCAGACGTATTGATGAAGAGGAGGAAAAGGAGGGGGGCGGAGGGATATTATCTAATGGATTTTCTCTGAATGGAAAGCAATTAAAACTCAGCATCAACACCATTAACCCCAAACACACACAAACACACACACACACACACACACACACACACACACACACCCTGCCTGTGTGTGTGTGTTAATCCTGTTTAAATTAATGAGAAGAAAGTTAATTTGTGGTTTTGACCCTTTTCTGCTCAGAAAAAACGGATTACACACAACAATACAACACACACACACACACACACACACACACACACACTGAAACACACACACACACATTCAGAGCATGCACGCAGACACACACACATCACACACCGTCATGTGCTGAGTGTGTGTGATGATAAATGAAGGGTAGAAATGAGAGACGACAGGTTCGCTCAGTCCGCCTTTTCAAATCTCTAATGAGTGAACATACACACACACACACACACACACACACACACACACACACGCACACAGACTCAGTGTGGAGTCATCAGTGGGATATGAGGTTGTTATAAAGGTCTTGTTATTAAATTAATCTCTCTCATTATTTTTGACCCTCTGAGCTTCTGTAGTCCCCCCCCTCCCCCAACCACACACACACACACACACACACAAAATGTGTCCGTCTGCCTTCAGTTTATTTCAGTTGTTTCTAATCAAACTGTCTCCGTCCACACGGCCTGGACATGGAGACAAGGAGACATAGAGACAAAGAGACAGCTTCAGTGTCCTTCAGCTGAGACACTGAGACGTCCAGGTGAACTTTACATGAACCTGAGAAAACAAACACAACATTGTTCTTTATTCTTTCATTTCTTCTTTTGTCTTTTTCTTTCTTTCATTCCTCCTCATGTTGTTCTCCATGTCCTCTGTCTCCATGTCCTCTGTCTCTCTGTCTTCTCCCTCGGTTCTTCTTTCTTTTCTCCTTTTCTTCTTTTTCTCAAACACATCTGCTGCAGATTCATCATCAGATATTTAACGTTAATATCAAACAGGAAGTTCTGATCTGAAATGTTTCAGAACATCAGTTTGAACCGACTCGTTGACTGTGAACGCTCCTCAGTAAGAAACTTTTCCCTGTGTGGATGTTAACATAACACTGATGGTGTGAGTGTTTCAGAGTTTGTGTTGCAGCAGCAGTGGCGTCTGAATCTTTGCCTCCATCACACAGTTTATTTTTCTGCGAGCAGATAAAATGTTGCGGTGAGTTTAATCTCATACGAGCCTCCTCCATCTATCTGATGATTGTTTCTGCTCCTCAGTTATTATTTTTCTTCTTCTTCTCCTCAAACTTTGCTGCAGTCAGATAAATAGCAGGTGATGGATGTGGGCTCCTCCACCCTGATAGTCCTCTCCGACCGCTACATGGAAAAAAGAAAGACTATTATTTCTTATCATCTTCTTAACATTATAAGCAGTGAGTGTTATCAGGGGAGCAGAGAGGAGGTGCTCTGATAGACTGTCACCTCCTCTCCTCTGATAGCATCACACAGAGATGAGAGGGGAGGAGAGGGGAGGAGGGGGGAGGGGGGTGAATGACAGAGATATTACCGCCGTGGAAGATTTGAGTGGTGATTTCCTCCATGACAAATGACCCAGCGAGCAGAGGAGGAGCAGGAGGAGGAGGAGGAGGTGTGGACAGCAGACTGTCTGACAGCTCAAATTATAGAAGGAAAATATCATTGAATCTGCAGCCTGACGGACGCGTCACTCTCACACACATCAGTTTACTGCAAACTGCTGCTGCTGCACAGGAAAAACACTTTCAAATTAAAAGTTTGCTCATAAAAAAAAAAACCTCCCTCAGAGTTTTCGTCACAAATCAAAACTGTAAACTCTGGTGACGAACCAAAAGATCCTGAAACAGAGAAATGATTCTGCCATGTTGAATATTTTCATCATGTGATGTTTAAACACTGAGCGTCGATCACAGAACGACACACTGTGGAGATAAACTGTCTGTTAAACGTCAGGTTATTGTGATGTAAAAAATGAGACCAAGATGAATCATAATCATATAAAACATTTTTCATCTTTACTGTGACTGATAACCTGAACAGTTCAGCTGGAAACAAACTCATCTGTTAGGGGAGAAAATATAAAGAAACAATAGGCTAACTGATAATAACCTGGTTTCATCAGTGTGCACACACTCAAACAGATCCTGGTTGTTACAGTGTTCAGTCTTTGTGGTCAGGAGTCTGTCACAATCTTGACTTTATGATATTCACTCACTCTTCCTGACAAAGCGCTCAGACTCAGTCAGACTGTGAGACCATCTCCTCTTCAGTTGGATTCAGGTCTGAGCTCCAAATCTTTAATTTCCTCCTGGTGAAGCCATTGTTTTGTTCTGAAATTACTCTCCATCTTCAGCGTTCTAGCAGACACATGAAAGTTTGACTGGTATTTAAACTGAAGAAAAAAAACAGCCCAAAGCCTGACGCCGCCAGGCTTCACCGTGGGTATGGTGTTTTTTGGTGATGTGTGGCTGTTGTTGTTGTTGTTGTTGTTTGTGCATCAGATGTGCCTTTTGGAATGAAGGCCAAAAAGTATAAAACTTACCTAAAAAACGTGGCAGAACAACAACATAAGGTGGCAGGAGTCCGAGAGGCTAAACATAACCACGTGTGTGTGTTGGCTAAACATAACCACGTGTGTGTGTTGGCTAAACATAACCACGTGTGTGTGTTGGCTAAACATAACCACTTGTGTGTGTGTTGGCTAAACATAACCACGTGTGTGTGTTGGCTAAACATAACCACGTCTGTGTGTTGGCTAAACGTAAACATGTGTGTGTGTTGGCTAAACATAACCATGTGTGTGTGTGTTGGCTTAACATAACCATGTGTGTGTGTGTGTGTTGGCTAAACATAAACCATGCGTGTGTGTTGGCTAAACATAACCATGCGTGTGTGTAGGCTAAACGTAACCATGTGTGTGTGTTGGCTAAACGTAACCATGTGTGTGTGTTGGCTAAACATAACCATGTGTGTGTAAACGTAACCATGTGTGTGTGTTGGCTAAACATAACCATGTGTGTGTGTTGGCTAAATATAACCACGTGTGTGTTGGCTAAATGTAACCGTGTGTATGGGTTGGCTAAACGTAACCACGTATGTGTATTGGCTAAATATAACCACCTGTGTTTGTGTTTTGGCTAAACNGGCTAAACGTAACCATGTGTGTGTGTTGGCTAAACATAACCATGTGTGTGTGTTGGCTAAACATAACCATGTGTGTGTGTTGGCTAAATGTAACCGTGTGTATGGGTTGGCTAAACGTAACCATGTGTTGGCTAAATGTAACCGTGTGTATGGGTTGGCTAAACGTAACCATGTGTGTGTGTTGGCTAAATATAATCACGTGTATGTTGGCTAAATGTAACCACGTATGTGTATTGGCTAAATATAACCACCTGTGTTTGTGTTTTGGCTAAACGTTGCCATGTGTGTGTTAGCTAAACGTAACCACGTGTGTGTGTTGGCTAAACGTAATCACATGTGTGTGTCGGCTAAATGTAAACACGTGTGTGTGAATGTGTGTTGGCTAAACATAACCACGTGTGTGTGTTGGCTGAACGTAACCACGTGTGTGTGTTTTGGCTGAACGTAGCCACCCGTGTGTTGGCTAAACGTAACCATATGTGTGTGTTGGCTAAATGTAACCACGTGTGAGTGAATGTGTGTTGGCTAAACATAACCATGCGTGTGTGTAGGCTAAACATAACCACGTGTGTGTGTTGGCTAAACATAACCATGCGTGTGTGTAGGCTAAACATAACCATGTGTGTGTGTTGGCTAAACATAACCGTGTGTGTGTTGGCTAAATATAACCACGTGTGTGTTGGCTAAATGTAACCGTGTGTATGGGTTGGCTAAACGTAACCATGTGTGTGTGTTGGCTAAACATAACCATGTGTGTGTGTTGGCTAAATATAACCACTTGTATGTTGGCTAAATGTAACCGTGTGTATGGGTTGGCTAAACGTAACCACGTATGTGTATTGGCTAAATATAACCACCTGTGTTTGTGTTTTGGCTAAACGTTACCATGTGTGTGTTAACTAAACGTAACCACGTGTGTGTGTCGGCTAAATGTAATCACGTGTGTGTGTCGGCTAAATGTAACCACGTGTGTGTGAATGTGTGTTGGCTAAACATAACCACGTGTGTGTTGGCTAAACATAACCACGTGTGTGTGTTGGCTGAACGTAACCACGTGTGTGTGTTTCGGCTGAACGTAGCCACCCGTGTGTTGGCTAAACGTAACCATATGTGTGTGTTGGCTAAATGTAACCATGTGTGTGTGAATGTGTGTTGGCTAAACATAACCAAGTGTGTGTTGGCTAAACGTAACCACGTGTGTGTGTTGGCTGAATGTAACCATGTGTGTGTGTTTCGGCTAAACGTAACCACCCGTGTGTTGGCTAAATGTAACCATATGTGTGTGTTGGCTAAATGTAACCACGTGTGTGTGAATGTGTGTTGGCTAAACATAACTACGTGTGTTAGCTAAACGTAACCATGTGTGTGTGTTGGCTGAACGTAACCATGTGTGTGTGTTTCGGCAAAACGTAACCACGTATGTGTGTTGGCTTAATGTAACCACGTGTGTGTGTCGGCTAAACGTAACCATGTGTGTATGTGTTGTTGAAGGAAAAAAACATCAGTTGGCAGTGTTGTACCAACGTAGTGCTTTTATTTTGTAAGAGACTGTATGCAAACTGTACATTTCCTGTGAAAACAGAAGTGTATTTTGAAAACAGACAATGCATGTAACAGGCTGAAGTTGACACGGCGTCCCAGAACGTCAACAACCAACACACCCAGGGTACCTTGGACGTCATATGTGGACGTGGAAAGTCCATGACCAAACGTGGACATGTGATGAGGTCACAGTGAGAATGAGTTGAATCAGTGAGAGAAATAAAAAAGTAGTAACTACAGCATTTTCTCCGGCCTCAGTGCTGCTTTCTGCTATTAACTGACTTGTTTTCAGGCCTGTCTGTGATGTCAGACATGACACACCAGGAAAAAAATCTGTAACAGATTTTCCTGCATTTAAAAAAACTCATTCACATTAATTTGGATGGCAACAAGGAAGTGTTGGATCAGGATGTATCATAGAGGCTGTTTCGCAGTATCATACCAGGTGTCTGTCTGTCTCTGTCTGTCTGTCTGTGTGTCACTCATAGATCTCTGTATGACTGATCCATCACAACATGGTCTGTAGGTGTGTGTGTGTGTGTGTGTGTGTGTGTGTGTGTGTGTGTGTGTGTGTGTGAGCTCCATCATCGTCACAGTTCTGAGGTCTCTTCCTCTCAGAAACACACACACCAACTGATTTACACCAGGAAACACTCTGAACACACAGGTTATAAATCGTGTTTCTCTGACGCTGCTCGTCACAGAGGCGCTGCTGATTATGAACACATGAATGTCTCTATCTTGAGCCAGTGTTTGGTTTGTCCATTCTGGGCTACTGTAGAAACATGGAGGTGCAACATGGTGATCTCTGTAGACGAGGACCTGCTCCATATGTAGATATAAAGGAGGTAACGAGAACACAACAATTAGATTAGATTAATTTTAAATCAACACACTGCTGCTTAAATGAGGAACATGGACAAACAAACAAACAAACAGATAAACAAACAGACTCCCCCGTGAACGCTACAGTCCCACAGTCCTTCAGTTTATTTATCATATCCAACACTTCTTCACCTCATCACTGAGATCTCCTGTGACAACAGGAAGTTTAGATCTATACACTGTATGTATTAATGATGATGATGATGGTGAGGATGAAGATGGAGGAGGAGGAGGAGGAGGAGGAGGCAGCAGGGTGGAACAAACAGGAAGTGACAGAACACAGACACGCAGCTTCAAAAACACATCAGGAGACGTTTTAGTTAGCATGTTGTGCTAAAAGGCTATTGTTGTTGTCACACACACACACACACACACACACACACACTGTAACACACACACACACACACACACACACACACACACACACAC
>NC_065518.1:5374085-5382365 GCF_006386435.1 Epinephelus moara | reverse complement strand
ACACACACACACACACACACACACACACACACACACACTGAGTGCTCCATTATCCGCTGGCTGTCGAGGCTGATAAATAATCAATGACTTCACTTTAGTGTCTTTCACCTAAATCGGATGATCGAGGTTCAACATGAATAAAACAGCAGCTTCTGTGTGACTGACGGCGCCGTCTGAGTCATGTGACAGGAAACACTGTGACAGGAAACACTGACTGTGACAGGAAAGACAGGTAAAGATTTCAGTCGACAGGAGGAGTCAGAGAACTGATGTCAGGACACTGCTGCCAGGAACAACAGATGTCACATGACCCATCTGTCTGCAGGTGTCTTTAAAAACCGAGTCCCTGAATGCCTTGCAGCATCTTCGTAAAGGTTTCCTGACTCATCGTATTGAATCTGTCGGTGAATGACACATGGACATGAGGTGACACAGCGAGATGAGGCAGCACAGCGACATGAGGTGACACAGCGACATGAGATGACACAGCAACATGAGGTGACACAGCGAGATGAGGCAGCACAGTGACATGAGGTGACACAGCGACATGAGGTGACACAGCGAGATGAGGCAGCACAGTGACATGAGGTGACACAGCGACATGAGGTGACACAGTGACATGAGGTGACACAGCGACATGAGGTGACAGCAACATGAGGTGACACAGTGACATGAGGTGACACAGCGACATGAGGTGACACAGCGACATGAGGCAACATGAGGTGACACAGCGACATGAGGCGACATGAGGTGACACAGCGACATGAGGTGACACAGCGACATGAGGTGACAGTGACATGAGGTGACACAGGAACATGTCATGACACAGGGACATGAGGTGACACAGCGACATGAGGCGACATGAGGTGACACATAAGGTGACACAGCGACATGAGGTGACACAGTGACATGAGGTGACACAGCAACATGAGGTGACATGAGGTGACACAGCGATATGAGGTGACACAGCGACATGAGGTGACACAGTGACATGAGGTGACATGAGGTGACACAGCGACATGAGGTGACACAGGGACATGAGGTGACACAGCGACATGAGGTGACACAGTGACATGAGGTGACATAAGGTGACACAGCGACATGAGGCGACATGAGGTGACACAGCGACATCAGGTGACACAGGGACATGAGGTGACACAGTGACACATCAGGTGACACAGGGACATGAGGTGACACAGTGACATGAGGTGACACAGCGACATGAGGTGACATAAGCTGACACAGCGACATGAGGCGACATGAGGTGACACAGCGACATCAGGTGACACAGCGACATCAGGTGACACAGTGACATGAGGTGACACAGCGACATGAGGTGACATAAGGTGACACAGCGACATGAGGCGACACATGAGGTGACATAAGGTGACACAGCGACATGAGGCGACATGAGGTGACACAGCGACATGAGGCGACACAGTGACATGAGGTGACACAGTGACATGAGGTGACACAGCGACATGAGGTGACACAGGGACATGAGGCAGCACAGCGACATGAGGTGACACAGCAACATGAGGTGACACAGGGACATGAGGCAGCACAGCGACATGAGGTGAGCAACATGAGGTGACACAGGGACATGAGGCAGCACAGCGACATGAGGTGACACAGGGACATGAGGTGACACAGTGACATGAGGCAGCACAGCGACATGAGGTGACACAGGGACATGAGGTGACACAGCAACATGAGGTGACACAGGGACATGAGGCAGCACAGCGACATGAGGTGACACAGGGACATGAGGCAGCACAGCAACATGAGGTGACACAGGGACATGAGGCAGCACAGCGACATGAGGTGACACAGTGACATGAGGTGACACAGTGACATGAGGTGACACAGTGACATGAGGCAGCACAGTGACATGAGGCGACACAACGACATGAGGTGACACAACGACATGAGGCGACACAACGACATGAGGTGACACAGGGACATGAAGTGACACAGGGACATGAGGTGACACAGGGACATGGGTACACTGACACACCCCATCTTTATAGCATCAAATAAGTGCGACGTCAGGTGACCTTCATCACTGCTGATTCTCTGAAGTCAGTTTGGTGTTTCTCGATCTTCAGAGAATCTGATTCATGTTTGATCGGCGCCGCCTCATTTGACAGTTTAACTGCAGTGACTGACAGCTGTGTCAGAGACTCCTCCACTCTGATTGGTTGTTTTCGGTCACACGTAGCAATGTTACAGGACGACAGACTGACAAGATGATCCGTCTCATTCAGTGTGAACGCTCTGTTTAATTAACGTTACAAACTGAAGCTTTAAATCTAACGAGCTGCTCCATCACAGAGAACTGTGTGTAACTGGTGTGACTGGGCTGACTGGGCGGAGCCTCCCTGCTGTGACACATCGTCCTCATTAACCAGCCTGAGAGGTGGAAACATGGAGAAAAGTTTCTTCTTCTCGACTTGTGAAACAAAGTGAGTCAGCCGGTGGTTCTGGCAGCTGATTGGATGGAAATGAATTCTGTGTCAGACATTAACCAGTAAATCAAATACCCATCAGCCCCTCTGCCTGCGTCCTCTCCTCCATATACATATGATTTGTTTCCATTTACATGGACCACATCAGGTTATTACAGACCATAATTACTGCGCCGCTGCAGCCGCCTGCCGCCCGCTTCATATCTGCCAATAAAGCAGCGACCAAACGCCGGGCGCGGCGGCGCAGCAGGGGATCATGGGAATGAAATTAGCTGTTGATTTGGAGTGTGTGCAGCGGCCAGAGCGCCGCTCGGGTTAAATGAAAAGATGACTGCAGCCGGTTGGACGGGGCTGTTCATTTGTTAGCAGGACGCCGCAGGTTCGATTCCCCCAGAGGCCACCGCCACCGCCGCCGCTGTGGAGCCTGGCCCGCATCACATCAGCGCCACGGCAACTGAGAATCAAATATGAAGGCAGATGATGTTCCCCACGGAAACACGACGTAAATAAACTCTTATGGAAATGTCCGTCTGTAATGTCGTTTTGTCACAATCAATTTCCCATTACCCGTCACCGCGGCAACGCACACCACAATACACCACACACACACTCACACACACACCATGACACACACACACTCAGAAACACACACTCAGAAACACACCAAATTCAGTTTGAACATCGAGGATGGAAAAATGAAAAGAAACCAGGAGGGACGAGAAAACCAAGGTTAGAGTTTAAAACAAGGTTAGTATGTAGAGAGGAGGTGCAGGGGGAGGGGGAGGAGGAAGGGGATGGGGATGGGGGGAGGAGGGGGAGGAGGAAGGGGAGGGGGGGGAGGAGAGGAGAGGATGTTGTCCTGACTCCTCTGATGGTTTGTTTCCTCTTTGAGGCCTCCTCCTCTCCTCCTTTCCTCCTCCTCCTCCTCCTCCTCTCCTCTACTCCTCCTCTCCTCCTTTCCTCCTCCTCCTCCTCCTCTCCTCTACTCCTCCTCTCCTCCTTTCCTCTCCTCTCCCCTCCGTCTCCGTTTTCTTTGTTTCACAACTTCCACAGTCAAAGTCAGTGAACACACACACACACACACACACACACACACACACA
Source organism: Epinephelus moara (assembly GCF_006386435.1). Taxonomy (NCBI): domain Eukaryota; kingdom Metazoa; phylum Chordata; class Actinopteri; order Perciformes; family Serranidae; genus Epinephelus; species Epinephelus moara. The sequence continues at coordinate 5,378,796 of NC_065518.1, read as the reverse complement.
CACACACACACACACAGAGTTACCGTGGTGACATTTGTCTTTCATCATCATCTAAAGGTCACCATCAGTCGGCCGTCTGACAAACACACTGCTGCTTTATTACCATCATCACTCTGTGTGTGTGTGTGTGTGTGTGTTACTGTGTGTGTTACAGTGTGTGTGTGTGTTTTTCTGTGTGTTTTCTTGTCAATAAAGCTTTGAATGCTCCGCTCTGCGTCCAAACAACAGCGGTAGTGTCAGAGGTGACATTTAAACTCTACAGTCACTGGTTACCATGGCAACACACCTGCCTCCACACAGCATCATGGGAAGCAAGGGGGCGGGGCTGCCAGGTGTGTCCTCAGAGTCCGTTCAGACGACACAGTGGAGTTGCAACTTCCTGCTCCGTTACGTGACTTCCTGCTCCGTCACGTGACTTCCTGCTCCGTCACGTGACTTCCTGTGGGCCAGAAAAATGTCTTCGATCAGACTCAGAGTGTGAAACTGTGAGTCAGTGGATGAATATCTTTAACATCACAGCCTCCATGAAACGACTCGTCAGGATCTGATCCGCTCAGTCTGAGAACACCTGGAGCATCTAGAATGTACATTCAAGTTAGCACAGTGCTAACAGGAAGTTAGCCATCGGGCCGGTGGAAGTCTTCAGCGTGTCTGATGGACCACACAGTGCAGACGTAGAGCAGATCATACGGGTCATTTTAGACGCAGCAGTTGAAGCATCTCAACTTCATGTTCCACTGATGAACAAGCTCCGCCTCCAACACCGCGTCCAGGTGTCTTTATACATCCATGACTCAGACAAAAGAGTCACCATGACAACAAACCGTTTCAGAACGCTGCTGTGAAACAGAAAGTCGGTGGTTGTTGTACTTATTCAAGTAACACTGGCGGTCCCGGAGAGTGAGTGACCTGACATGGTGCGTTGGTAAATTCAGTCTGACGCTGTACACTAAAATGAGAGCCCTGTTGGTGGAAGAAACGGAGCGTTATAACTAAAATGAGAGCCCTGTTGGTGGAAGAAACGGAGCGTTATATTTCTACATGAATGAACCAACGGCTAAGTTAATCACACATTCACTCCGCACTGCGCTCTGCTGCTCCGTCTCCACAGACAGAGTGTCCAGAGTGCGCTCTGCCACTCTGAGAGTGCGCTGCTCTGGATAACCCAACGCTACATTCAGACAGCGCTCCCAATTTATCAACGGTCCAGTTTGTGTCAGAGTGCGCTCCCACACTCAGAATGAGTATTTCTGAACGCACCACTCACATCATCTTCCTCCATTGTCTAAAACAAGACAACAGAACTTGTTAGCTAGCGCTAGCTAATGTCTGTGGAGAACTGTTCTGCCTCCAGCTAAGCCCCGCCCACCAACAAACATCATACTGTTTACTAACAGTAAAAGGGTCTGTAGAATCACACATATCAGAGTTACAGACATAAAGACAATCTGAAGGAGACCTTCATAATCATCATCATCATCATCATCTCTTATTATCTGATCTGTGTCATCTTTAATAGCTCAGATTGAAAGATTTCATTCATGTTCAGACTTTATTATTTCTGATTGTTCTGGCTCTTTTTTGTTGATGATGATGATGATGATGATAACAGAGTGATGAAGAGTGTGACAGAGAACAGTAAAAATGTTTCAGCCGTGTTTTTAAGTCACATCTGATGTTTGTGTTTCAGCCTGAAGGCAGGAAGACGTTCAGTTCCACCGTCAGAGTCTGAGGGGAAAGTGTGTGTGTGTGTGTGTGTGTGTGTGTGTGTGTGTGTGTGTGTGTGTGTCTCTGTGTCTGTGTGTGTGCGTGTGCATGTGTGTGTGTGTGTGGGGCCTACAGAGGATTGAGATGTTACCAGTTTAGTTTCTGCTGAGGCTGCGTTCAGACAGTCAGTGAGCGCTGTTTATGATTTAGTCTCTAACAGACCAGCACATTCAATCTGTGTGTGTGTGTGTGTGTGTGTGTGTGTGTGTGTGTGTGTGTTGTCTATATTTAACAGTGAAAACTGCAGTGAAAGTTTTTTATGTGAGAGTCTCTTTAATCTGAAGGATTTCCATCAGATAACTGCTGTTCCTGTTCTAAACACTGTCAGATGCTCCGGGTGTTGTTACTCTGTGTTGTTGTGGTACAGTGTGCACAGTGTGTACAGTGTGTGAATCACAACTTCCTGCAGATGTGAAGTTCCCAAAGATCTGTCTGACAGACGGAGAGTCGCTCATGGAGCAACATTTCATCCACCACATATCCAACCACAAGCTTCATCACTTCTCTGTGTCTGCAGCTGTCCACCAGTAAAATCCAGTTTGGGTTGTTTAGCCAGTGTAGAGCTACAGCCGACCTCTGCAGCCGAGGAAGGCTCACCTTTGGTGGGGTGTATTTCCTGGAGCTTCAGGTCGTTGGCGGTGTTTCATAGCGGAGGTTTAAGGACGTGTTTTTCACAGTGGAAACAGTTTTAGTCCGACTTCCTGCAGCAGCAGAGGTCCTGTCATCTTTCCTCTGACAGAATCAAAGTCGGCAAGGTACAAAGCGTTTCCATCTTCATAACTAACTGTTTTGTGACATGCCTGCACAGTGTGATGATTTCGAAATGAGTCTGCTGATGTGATGCTGTATTTCAGGTCAGTAGTGACGTGATCACAAAAGTTATGGTGTAACGAGTTTTGGGGATAATTGTGATATTATTACTGACATTTTATTAGTAATTAGTTACATGACTGGTTCCTGGGAAAAGTTTATATTTTTACTGTTACTGCCCAAAACTGCTGAGATATAAACATGCACACTGAACAACAGCCGAGGTCTCAGGAGGTTAAAGCACGACTCACAGTACGGCTGTACAGTGTGACCACAGTGTGACCACAGTGACCACAGTGACCACAGTGTGACCACAGTGTGACCATAGTGTGACCACAGTGACCACAGTGACCACAGTGTGACCACAGTGTGACCACAGTGACCACAGTGTGACCACAGTGACCATAGTGTGACACGTTGATGAATGTAATCACAGTTGGATGGTTCAGCAGCTGTGACTGAACACACTCAGTCTGTAGCATCATATCTCATGACCAAATAAGGGCGTCCTGTTGGAGGTGGGGAGCAGCCAATAAAAATTCAGCTGGTTTGACTAAAATCAATAAAGTCCAAACCCTGTTTATGATGATTAATAACATGTTTAAACGTCTCAGAGCAATATATTCTTTATTGTGTTTTACCTTTAATGTTTATAAACTGTTTGGCTGCGAGGCGTCTGATTGGCTCACAGGATGGTTTCTATGGTAACCTCTTCCTGTTCCCGGGGTTCACCTGGCGGAGGACAGAAGGTTAGGACACATCAGGCTGTTTGATTTTATCACATATATCCTGTTTACACATCAACCAATCAGAGGCTGCCGTCACTCAGGTGTCAAACACACAGGTCAGAGACTTCATTTACCTGCAGGGCCGTCCCCGTCCTCAGAGGACAGACCTGCAGGGCTGTCCCCGTCCTCAGAGGACAGACCTGCAGGTCTCACTATATGTCCTCTCATTGTCCCGCAGCGTAGAGAGACATAACACCTGTCTGTCTTTGTCTCCTGTTTATGATGTCTGTCCCTGTCCCTGTCTCAGTGTCTCTGTCTCTGTCCCTGTCTCCTGTTTATGATGTCTGTGTCTGTGTCTGTCTCTCTGTCTCTGTCTGTCTCTGTCCCTGTCTCCTGTTTATGATGTCTGTGTCTGTCTCTCTCCGTCTCTCTTACCCTCTGTCTCTTTGTCTCTTTGTCTCTCTTACTCTCTGTCTCAGTGTCTCTGTCTCTGTCTGTCTCTCTTACTCTCTGTCTCTGTCTCTGTCTCTGTCTCAGTGTCACAGTTTAGAAAACATTCCTTCTGTACAGAGTGAGACAGGAAACAGTGGACAGAAAGAGACAGATGCAGTAAATCTGTGTGTTTGTGTGTTTGTGTATATGTTTGCTGACACACACACACACACACACACACACACACACACACACACACACACACACACACACACACAGCTGTCAGGACTGATAGGGGCCCCTGGGGGCCTCGTGGCCCTAACGAGGCTGTTTGATGACTGAAACAGACTCAGAGCTCTGAGCTGCTCTTCATGTGTGTGTTGATTGGTTGAAAGAGGAGTGTGTGTGTGCTTGTGTGTGTGTGTCCTGGTGTGATAAGGAGGAAGTGTTGAGATCAGGACGCTGACTGAAGATCTGACCACCGCGTGCTGAGACGTCTGCGGGGAAATAAACACATGTTTACTGCTGCGTTTGTTAAAGACTCAAGTATGTTACTGTTTCTCAGAGAAGCTGTTCCTGTAACTCTGTGAGACGGACAGACCACGCCCACTCTGCAGTGATTGGTCAGCTGTGTGCAGGTGTGACAGCAGGATAGATTTCAGACGACAGTTCAGGTACAGAAGATTTCAGAGGTCATTTAACTCCGAAATTCTGAACCAAGGATTTCATCAAGTTAGTTTAGTTTGACTTTGTGTTTATGAGAGCTCCTATCGTCGTCACTTACGGCCTGTCGTCATTGAGAGCTCCTATCGTCGTCACTTACGGCCTGTCGTCATCACTTACAACCTGTCGTCATCACTTACGGCCTGTCATCATCACTTACAAACTGTCGTCATCACTTACAACCTGTCGTCATCACTTACAACCTGTCGTCGTCACTTACGGCCTGTCGTCATCACTTACAACCTGTCGTC
>NC_065518.1:5361495-5370881 GCF_006386435.1 Epinephelus moara | reverse complement strand
ACCTGTCGTCGTCACTTACAACCTGTCGTCGTCACTTACAACTTGTCGTCGTCACTTACAACCTGTCGTCGTCACTTACATCCTGTCGTCGTCACTTACAACCTGTCGTCATCACTTTAGGCCTGTCATCGTCACTTTAGGCCTGTCGTCATCAGTTACGGCCTGTCGTCATCACTTACGGCCTGTCGTCGTCACTTACGGCCTGTCGTCGTCACTTACAACCTGTCGTCGTCACTTCTGTGTCCCCGTGTTTCCTACAGGTTGTCAGAGTCATCACAGGGTGAAGGTCATGTGACACCAGGGTCAGGTGACCAGATAAAACGTAGTGTGCTGAGTAAACAACAGATTTTTCAGAGTTTTAATATTCACAGACACATTTGGGATCATGTTAGTACACACCTCGACACCATATATAACACAGCATGTTAGGGGACCTTCGTCGTCATGGTTACAGTGATGCTGACCTGATAATCAATATATTGATAAAGGTGTGATCTGGGCCAGAGGTGTTTCGGGGACATGCTGCCTTGCTCCTGGGCAGCCGAGCAGAGGCAGATATGACTTCCTGTTGTGATGGATGGCGGTTGCTATGACGACAGAGAGCTGATATGGAGACGTAACCAGACAATGAGATTCCTGCTGCAGAGCGTCATCACTCATCGCCACATATCGCCACAGCGACACCGCGGTCACCGCTTCCTCCAGGCCCTGAGAGTGTGTGAGTGTATGAAGAACGTCTCTGTGCATGATGGATGGCCTCATATTAACCCGACACACACACACACAGAAACACACACACACACACACACACACTGTAACACACACACATGCACGCACTCAGCAGGCCGGCGATGTGACAAACTGATATCAGAGCCAATTAAAGGGCCATTACACTCAACCTGCTGTCATCACCCTGAGAGGCCTCAGTGTGTGTTCACTCAGTTAATTATACTGCAGCAGTTATTAATGAAGTCACTACACACACACACACACACACACACACACACACACAGACCGTACTACACTCTGTGTGTGTGTGTGTGTGTGTGTGTGCGCAGGTTTCCCTCATGTTCATTTATTTGTGACGGCCCGCCACCATTAAAACATCCGCCGCCACGTTCTGATGTTCTTGTTTTGGAGCTGGACCGTTCACTGCTCCACACTGCCGGAGCGCTAACAGTCTGTAAGACGGGCTCAGACGGAGCAACACAACATGAGGTGCAGTGAAAGTGAAACTCTCTCTCTCACAAACAGCTGATCAGCTGATCCATCAGTCTGATTAGGAAGATGAGGAAGTACTGTCCTCAAGGCAGAAAATGAAGCTGAGGGTCTGAGAGCTGCGCTGGCTATCTGCTTCTTGTCTTACATGAGGTCTGATGAACAGTGAGTTAGATTTACTGTTCATCAGACTGTGACTGTGGCAGTGTCCTCACCAGGCTGACTGACAGCAGACGTTTACTGAACCTAAATATGTTTCGTGTCAGCTCCACAGGAGGAAAACAGTGTTTCAACATACAGTGAGATATTTGTGTGACTGTAAACAGCTGTCTGTGCAGATGACGCTTCACTAAATGAGACAGAAATAGTGTTTATGGTCACCATGAGACTGCTTGCATCGAACCCTTCAGGTCATTGTTTCTGTCTCCACAGTGAAAAGTTGTGGATGGTACCAACAGAAGCGTTCCTTAGCGTCCCCATGTTTGGTGCCCCCTCTGTTGGGGTACCTAGCACACAGATCTGGTACTAAAAGATGGAGCTAGAAACCCTGCAGTCTGATTGGTCAGTAGAGGACGGTCACTCTGGTTTTATGTAACCTCTGTTCATACATCAGTAAACTACAACTATAAAATGAAAGAGAAAAAAATAACTTCATTCACTGGGCCGACTGCCGGCAACTTTTAAGGTGGAACGTTAACTTGTAATGTTACTCAATGCATGAGTNTGTCACCGCTGATGAGGAAATACAGCGAGTGCTGGACGGAGCAGTGAGTGACAACAACCCCGCCCACATTTAAGAGCACTGTCTGAACAGACCGAGGGTCTAGGTACCATGTAGTCTTTCGATAAAGCATCAACTGAAAGAAACGCTTGAATGTTTAATTCCTGCACAGCCACACTCTTCAGAAGTGTCATGAACCGAACAATGAATCAGGTGAGACACAAAGAATACAGAGAACACTGTATATTAATGAGCGAGCTCAGGTTGAATAATGAAACACCTGTTTCCACCACATCAGCATCATGTTATAGACATGTCCTCTGAACAGACACTGTGAACTGTACTGACTGTAAGTGTAATGTGAGTACTGTGTTGTGTAGTACCATGTGTGTATTAGTGTGTTGTTTGTGTGTCATTAACAATGAATGAACACAGATGTGAGCCAGAGGGAAGGGCGTACGAGGTTAACTTCATATCAGAGACTGTCTCTCTCTGCTGGATGTTAACACACACACACTAACAGTGTGAGAATGTGTGTGTGTGTGTGTGTGTAATGAGGAGGCCTGGAGGCAGTTTGTGTGTGTGTGTCACATGGTCACATTTATTACCTCTCGACATCGTAACACACACACACTTCTTCTTCCTTAGTGCCTTTTGAAAAATGTCAGCTGTTATTTGTTTAGAAACACACACACACACACCTACACACCCTGTGGTGTGTGTGTGTGTGTGTGTGTGTGTGTGTGTGTGTGTGTGTGTGTGTGTGTGTGTGTGTGTGTGTGTGTGATGACAAACGTCAGGTGACAGTTTTCTCCGCTGGAATATTATTTTCTAATATTCTGATCAATTTATCTGTCGAGGAGGAGGAGGAGGAGGGAGAGGAGGGAGAGGAGGGAGAGGAGGAGGAGGAGGAGGTGTTGATAAAGGAGCAGAGATGAGGAGTATCTGAGGTCATAAATGAAACATAATAACACTTTCTCACATTATATTCTGTTAAATTAAAATATTTCAGTTGATTCAAAAATAAAACAAAATCTCATAATTTACAGTTTTTACAGTACAAATGAACTTCTTAATAATAATTATAACAACAAGATTTATTTATTTATTTTACACTCTTCAGTGAGGGACTGTTCTTTATTTATCAGAGGAGGGGGGCGACCCTTGACCCTTCCTCCGCCACAAATCAGTTATTAGATTTTTTAATGTTTGAAAGTTCAGTGTTGAAAAAGTCTCAGTTTTCACTCCTAAAATAAAATTAAATTAAAAATCAGCAGTCGGATAAATGAAACCATTTACATCTGTTCGCCCCTCAGCCATTGTTTAGGCTGAAAAATTAATTGTTTCTTTATCTTGAATATGAGACATGATGGATGTCAGACAGAGGTCAGAGGTCAGACCTGACGGAGTTTATTAATCTCACAGCAGTCACAGAGAAGAGACATAGAGTTAAAAACACTGATCACAATATTTATATTTTAACTATAATTCTTCTTTAGTTTGAGTGCAGAGTTGATCTGTTTTATGGTTGAGAAATCATGTTGTTGTTGTTGTTGTTGTTGTTGTCGTCAGGTCATAAAGGACTCACACAGTCAGATCTGATGGTGTGTGCTGACAGATCAGAGTGTGATGGAGACAGTCTGAATTCTCTCTCGTTAACGTCCGTGAATCTTTTCACCAATTAAAGCTGTCGCTCATCCAATCAGGTCTGCGTCTCCGTGACGACGGACAGACAGACAGGAAGTGGCAGTGTGTCGGGCGCTAACAGCAGCAGCAGCTCATCATCACCTCTGTCACCTCGTTAATGAAGACTCGTTAATAATCTGACACTAATGATGATCTTTAACATTTCCTCACCTGACACACACACACACACACACACACACACACACACACACACACACACACAGTGATGTGGGGGTTAAACAGTGTGTGTGTGTGTTCATTAGCACCTGTTAGCGTTAGCGCGCTCACTGAGACGAGCTGAGAAAAAGGTCGACAGTCACACTTTCTCTTTGGTTTCACACACACACACACACACACACACACACACACACACACACACACACTGCTCACTTTATAACTCCTCCTCTATTTTCAGCTTCACACGCACACACACACACACACACACACACACACACACACACACAGGACGAAGATCAGTCTGAAGTTTCTGAGACATTTTGTAACAAAGTGTTTTTACGGCACAGTTTCATCTGAGGAACTCAATATTTCTGTTTCCTGCTCCTCCTGTGTCTCAGAGGATTTTTTATCTGACAGCCTCACCGATCATTGATCCAAAATCTGATCAATAATCAGTGATGATATTTCATTATAGATGAATCTACCCAGCAGGATATAAAGTCATTAAACCGATCAACACATTCAGGGATCAATAACATCAGATAGATTATTCTGCTGACTGTGACTGCAGGTACTTTATTTTGATGACAGTGCTTTAGTAACAGAGTACTTGTACTCTGTGGTACTTAAAGTATATTTTGATCACAACCTCACTGCAGTAAAACATCAGAGTTTTTGTTCATGTTTATTCTCAGTATAAAGATGTTTCTGTGTGTGTGTGTGTGTGTGTGTGTGTGTGTGTTCCTCCTCCGGCTGTCGTCTCTTAACGAGGGCGGCTCGGCAGTGGAGTTTCTAATTAGCCTCATTAGCAGGCTGCCACGGCAACCCATTTATTTACACAGAGACACCATATGTAAACAATAACATTAACACGCTAACAGCTGTTAGCAACATGCTACACACACACATACACACACACACACACACACACACACAGTAAGAGTCTGTTGATGTTAATAAATGAAGCAGTGAACAGACAGACTGTTTCATGTCGGGTTCAGACTTCATGATATCAGCCTGGTTACAGCCTGATGCAGCGTCGTACGGTGTCGACACTCCGTCCCCGCTGAGCCCTCTGTTTCCGTCCTCACGATGCCGCTGTATGTGCTTATGCCCCGCCCACACACCCATGTTCTTATTGACTGATGAATTGGTGCTGGTGACTTATATTATTGTGGCGTACTGATTACGAATACAGTCCATCTGATGCTGGTTTTGTTTCATCACTGTAGCCAGTATCTCACTATCACTATCCTCATTCAGATTTTAAGAAGCTACAAATTATATTCAGCCACAAAATAAGTCTGAAATGCTGCAAATCAGAACGGAAGTACAGAGAGTTGTTGACTAGAGATGATACGCCGTCTCATGGTGGTCGTCTGGTCAAACATAAAGACTCACAACTGAGGTTTTTTACAGGTGGAGGTGTCCTGACAACATGTTACAGACGTATCTGTTATTATGGAAAATTATTTTTGGGCTGCAGGATATGATGTCACCATAACACAGGAAGTGAGCACTGGGAAACATCAGCTGCAGGCTGAGTAGCGTTCATGAAGAGGCTTCTACTGCCTCCTCTAACATTAATGATCTGATCAGTGTGTGTGTGTGTGTGCGTGTGTGCGTGTGTGCGTGTGTGTGTGTGTGTGTAACATGTTGGATCACAGAGCTCTGCAGGAACTGAAAGAAGAAGAAGAGACTAATTAAGAGAAGACTTCATCACACACACTCTGTTACACACTGTACCACACACATACTTCAGAGTAATGATGTCAGCCATCGAGGCAATTAGTGAGTTAGAGGGCGAGCGAGCTCTGAGACAGTGGACAGACAAACAGAGAGAGAGGACGTGTCAGTTTAACTGTTAATGATTGTTTCTGTTTCTGAATCTGTGGCTGAGAGTGAGTGTGTGTGTGTGTGATCTTCAGAAACTTCAGTGAAACACACACAAACTGATAATAAGACTTTAACAGACAACATCTCAGTGTGTATATCTGTGTGTGTGTATATGTAGACATGATGAAGACGAGCTGCTGAAGCATCAGAATGATGAAGAAAGGTGATGTGAGTGACTCTGAACGTGGCATGGTTGTTGGTCTGAGTGTTTACTGGGATTTATCAGAGGATGGTCCCAAAAAGAGCCAAAATATTCAGAGGTCAGGGGTCAGAGGAGAATGGCCAGACTGGTTCAAGATGATAGAAAGGCAACAGGAAGTCAAATAAGCACTGGTTCCAACCAAGGTCTGCAGAAGACCATCTCTGAAGCAACAACACCTTGTCCAACCTTGAAGCAGATGGGCTACAGCAGCAGAAGACCACACCAGGTGCCACTCCTGTCAGCTAACAACAGGAAACTGAGGCTACAATTCACACGGGTTTTCTCACCAAAACTGGACAATAGAAGATTGGAAAAACCACATTCAGATGGAAGCATGGATCCATCCTGCCTTGTATCAACGCTTCAGGCTGCTGCTGGTGGTGTAATGGTGTGGGGGAGATTTTCTTAGTACCAACTGAGCATGGTTTAAACACCACAGCCTACCTGAGTATTGTTGCTGACCGTGTCCATCCCTTTATGGCCACAGTGTACCCATCTTCTGATGGCTACTTCCAGCAGGATAATGCACCATGTCTGTGTTAATGAAGCTCTTCAGGACATTTAAAGGAGCAGTTCGCTGATGTCACACTTCATCATCACAGTTCACACACACATTTTTTCCTCTCTGAAACTCAGAAACACTGTGTGTTACAATGTGTGTGTGTGGAGCAGTTTCCATTATCTGGCCCTCATCACCTCGTCTCCCCGAAAGATCCTGACAGCTGACTGAACGCCAACCTGTCAATCAAAACGTCCTCACACTCCTCTACCTGTCTGTCTATCTGTCTGTCTGTCTGTTAAACACAGTCCACTCTGACAGACAGACAGACAGAGATGTAAATGGATGACTGTCAGTCTTCACCATTGTTCCCTCCTGACAGGAATACCAATCATCTCTGAGAGTGTGTGTGTATTACTGTGTGTGTGTGTGTGTGTTTCAGTGTGTGTGTGTTACTGTGTGTGTGTTTCAGTTTGTGTGTGTTACTGTGTGTGTCTGTGTGTATCAGGGGAGTTGGAGCAGACAGTTGAATATCATCAGTATTCAGAGATGGACGACTCTTTCTCTGCAGTTATTTCCTTCAACAGCTCTCACTGCCTGCTCTCTCTCTCTCTCACTCACACACACACACACACACACACACACACACACACACACGTGCTGTGTATCACAATGATGTTATTGGTGTGGTGTTGACTCAGCTGTTACAGGATATTTAAAGGAAACCTGACCGACTGTCTGTAAATCACTTCCTGTCTGATCGTTCCCATAAACACATGAAGAAACCTCTGTTTGTCTCCGTCATGGGGGGGTGATGACCAGGGCCCGGGCCACAAAAAGCCTGAAACACAAAGTTTGGTTTTGTTTGTAATGTTTAATGTTGGCGTCATTAGTCCTGTCAGTAAAAACTGTCTGATCCTGCTGGAGCAGCAACACTGTCATGATAACCTGGAGAAAGACGAGACAAGACAAGAGGCCCTGTGTGTCTCCATAGTGAACGGAGAATCCAAAACATTCTGGGTGAACTGAAGCAAACAGAGTCCACATTAAACAGCAGATAAACTCAATCAGACCTCAGTTAACAGACTGTCACAGTTTAATCAGACTGTCATTGACTTCACTGACACAGGAATTTCACCTAAAACTTTACAATTTAAAACGCTTCCTCTCATCAGCCTGAAGACGTGTATGTCTAGCTGTGTATGAGACTGTTTGTACTGATGTGTTGTAAATTATAACGTTTCATAGTAAACAGTCGTGTTCATAAAGTTCTGATCATCTGACCGGATCAGTGAGACTGATTATTCTGCAGCAGCAGTGTGACAGGTTGTGAACTGATGTTTTATTGTAGTTTAACTGTCGTTAAACGAGGTCTCTGTTTACTTTGGCTCATGAAGAAGGTTAATCTTTTTTTGGATTTGTCGTTCAGTGTGGAGAAAAGAGAGAAACAGAAAGTTTACTTCATGAATTAAAGAGCCAGCCCTGACTGTCAGATCCAGCCCTGACTGTAAGATCCAGCCCTGACTGTCAGGTCCAGCCCTGACTGTAAGACCCAGCCCTGATGGTCAGAGCCAGCCCTGACTGTAAGACCCAGCCCTGATGGTCAGAGCCAGCCTTGACTGTCAGAGCCAGCCCTGACTGTAAGACCCAGCCCTGACTGTCAGAGCCAGCCCTGACTGTAAGACCCAGTCCTGACTGTAAGACCCAGCCCTGATGGTCAGAGCCAGCCTTGACTGTCAGAGCCAGCCCTGACTGTCAGCTTCACCACAGAGAAAGGTCTAAAGTCCGCTCTTATATATGAAGAAGTTTTCCTTTTAAAAGTGTTTTTGGTCTTTGAAAAACTGAAGTTCTCTTTCATTTCATAACAAGTATTTATATATACATTCATACTACGTGTGAGTATTAGCTGCAGTGTGATGATGTCACTGTTGATGTTGGTCCGACATGTTGAAGTGAAGCTGACAGTGAACTAGTGCTGCTCAGTGTGTGACGTGCACTTGTAGATAAAATATAGGCCTATATTAATGAAGGTTCATTAGTATGGTTTTGTATTTCTCTGTAATGTAGCACAGTGTTAACAATGTTACTGATACTATTCTTTCTCACACCTTCAACTCAAACCACCAACATATATCATTTAATCATTACATTCATATCAGAAACATGCGGGAGACTAGTCGACTGATGGACCTAAATTATGTCATTTACCTTCAGATTAAACAGCATAAGGTCAGAGCTGAATCTGAGGGAGTTGATGGTGACGGGATCAGAGGTCAGATTATACATACACACACGCACACACACACACATTGATATTCTCTCTGTGCTGCAGACACAATCTGACTGTAATTACCAGCCAACTCGCTGCTATTAAAATATCTCAAACACACTGAGATGTGTGTGTGTGTGTGTGTGTCTGTGTGTGTCTGTGTGTTGGCGGCGTCTGGTGGGATGAAGCTGTGATGTGAGACTTTGAGGTTGTGACCTCGTCTTATTTGTGTGTGTGAGACACTTACAGCTGAGTCAATTATCATACTGACACTGTGTGTGTGTGTGTGTGTGTGTGTGTGTGTGTGTGTACGCGTGCGCGTGCGTGTGTGCTTGCATGTGTGTGAGGTGTGATGCTGTCAAGAAAATTCATCTTCACTTTTTTAACAGAAACAGACGTGTTGTTATTGTTGTTGTTTTCAGGTAATAAATCCTCTCTGACATCATATACACACACACACATATATATATATGTGTATATATAGTTTTATTTATATATTTTTTTATTTATATGGTTTCGTGCAGTGTTTATCGAGACATGTTCAGATGAAAATAAATTTAAAAAAAAAGAAAGTCAATATCTGCAGCAGCAGGAGAAAAACAAACAAAAATAATCTGGTTACAATTTAACAAAACCTCAATATAAAATCAGTAAAATTAAGTCAAATAAAAAAATCTAGGTCTTTAAATTTCTTTTAAAAATCCATGGTGTAGTTTTT
>NC_065518.1:5348888-5361423 GCF_006386435.1 Epinephelus moara | reverse complement strand
ATGAGACGGTGTATCACCTCTAGTCAACAACTCTCTGTGCTTCTGATCTGTAACGTTAACAGGAAGTGACCTCACGATGAGACGGTGTATCATCTCTAGTCAACAACTCTCTGTGCTTCTGATCTGTAACGTTAACAGGAAGTGACCTCACGATGAGACGGTGTATCATCTCTAGTCAACAACTCTCTGTGCTTCTGATCTGTAACGTTGACAGGACGTGACCACCATGAGACGGTGTATCACCTCTAGTCAACAACTCTTGACCACCATGAGACGGTGTATCACCTCTAGTCAACAACTCTCTGTACGTCTGATTTGATTTGCAGCTTTTCAGACTTATTTTGTGGCTGAATATAATTTGTAGCTTCTCAAAATCTGAGTGAGGATAGTGATAGTGAGATACTGTTTGGAGCCGTGGAAACAGGAAGCAGCTTCAACAGATTTCTTGACGGAGACTTGATGAACTTGTAAAAGAATGTGGGTGGAAGATCTGAGGGTTCTTACTAGGACATGAAATGACAGGCAGTCACTGACAGACGAAGGTGTCAGATGATGTGCAGCAGTTAAAGGACTTTAAAGTGCAGTGATGATGAGAGCAGGAGGGTCATGTAATGTTTCTCTTTTTGTTTATATGTTGGTCAACATTTTGCTCCAACGTTCTGAATGATCTGTGATGTTCCTGCAGAGTTTTTAAAGAGACAGGTGAACTCAGTGTCAGAGTTAAATGTGGAGTCTTTGTCAGAGATATGGAGCTCTGGATCCTCAGACTGACAGTCACATGTAAATCAGATGACACTTGTCCTCATGGTGTCTTCATGGTGGATATGTGGACACCATGAGGACGGACAGACAGTGCCGTGCAGCTGTAACTGTCTCTGTGAGGACAGGTTCAGGACTGTGTGAGTCTTAAAGAGTCTGTTGAAGGAAATAATACCTGATGAGAAAGTTAATGGACTGGTTTCCAGTGCTGGAGGATGATGTTCCCCAGAGATCAGCAGAGTGTGTGTAGTGTGTGTGAACAGTGTGCACAGATCAGTGTGGAGCCTCGGCCATGCTGCTGGAGTTTAACCAGCGCCGCTGACTGCAGCAGACACACGGTGAAGAAACCACTTCTCTGGTAACTGTTAATGAAGCCAGCATCACTCAGAAGCCTCGTCTCGTCCTCCGCTCGGTCCTGGATGATTCAGCTTCAGACGGACAGACGTTAACAAACCGTCCAGTCAGTCTTTGTCTTTAAAGTCTTTTCTCTTGTTAAACTGAAAACTACAGTTTGAGGACAGAGTTCTCTCTCAGTGGGTGTTTTCTGCCCTCCGACCACAGGGGGCAATAATTAGACCATCACAGCTCGTTCACCTTAACAACGTCATCTCATAACTACTCATCGAATTTTGCTGCCGCGACACTCTGTGTTGAATCCTGACACGGAGGGGTCGGCGATAAGACGAGGTTAATGATAAACGGACTCTTGACACTCGGGCTAGCTGCGCGGGGGCCTCACGTGTTTCCGTTACGGCACTGATCCAGAGGTGTTAGCCAACTATAGACCAATTTCTAATCCTCCCTTTCTTTCAAAGATCCTTGAAAAAGTAGTCGCAGACCAGCTGTGTGACTTTCTCCACGATAATAATTTACTTGAGGAGTTTCAATCAGGATGTAGAGTGCATCATAGCACTGAGACAGCACATGATACACTGTCAAATTACACTGTAAAAAATCCTCCATGTTGAAAATCACATGTATGGACTGATGACATCACACTGATGTGATGTGTGCAGAGCTGAGATTATTTACAGCTGTTAAATATAAAGCAGGACAAAATAATATCTGTGTGACTTTATGATCTGTGTCAGAGTTTATATCATGTTTGTTTATTGATGAAAAGATTTTAGAGACAAACAACAACAATCAGGTTTAAATGCAACTCCTCCTCCTCCTCCTCCTCCTCTTCATCACGCTCATTTCCTCCTGCAGCTCTAATTCTGTGAATATTAAACACCTCCTCCCCCCTCCTCACCCCCTCCCCCTCTCCCCAGTGACCAATGTCTTTAAATGGGCCTCCCCCTCCATCCCATCCCGCACCACAACCTCTACTGCTCCTGCTGTTGCCATGGTGACGACAATCCTCTGGTGATTAGTGTTAATCATCGCCATGGCAACACCATCAGTACCAGTGTAATGTTGTGTCAGGAGGTGCGAGGAGGAGGAGGACAGAGGAGGGAGGAGGAGGTAGGAGGAGGACGTGGGGAGGGGGGGCTTGCAGTCAGACCTCCTTCCAGGACTCTAGTTTGTGGGTTAGTTGAGGAGGGAGGAGGTCCATGAGAGCCTGATGGAGACAACTGTCAGTGAGAGATTCTCTGAAGTTTCAGCCATGTTTCATGGAGTTACAGTTTGACCTGAAGTTCTTCTTCTTCTTCTTCTTCTTCTTCTCCTCCTCCTCTCTGTCACATGTATGTGAGGAGGTCAGTTTGTAGCTCATTAAATAGCTCATGAAACCTTTTCACAAGCTGGTTAACAGGAACTCACTTATTCCCCTGTGGTTAACACACACACACACACACACACACACACACACACACACACACACACACACACCTCCATAATTACGGCCCAGTATCATCTTCTTCTTCTCCTCTCTATATGAAGGTCTTTAGGCAGCGTGTCATCATGGTGGAAGTTATGTGGCCACTTAAACACCAGCGTGATGACATCATTAGTTGCCGGGTGGACCGATGGCAGAGGATGATTAATGTTATCAAGGCAAAAAAAACCCTTTCACATTATCATGTTGAACAGAGAGAACAGGTGTGAAGCCACGCCCACTGACACCACCCATCCTGGATCAGACCACTGAGGTCCCACCGCCACATCTTTTTCACTGATTCAGTCAGACGTCTCTAAAGACTCTGACGGAGGAGAAAAACACAGACAATCAATCATGGACTAAAGTTTCAGACTCAGTGTGCGAACGTGACACAACATGAGGTCGAATTTAATTTTTTAGATGTGCGACAACTTCAGACAAAAAAAAAAAAAAACGGACCCAGTGTGTGAAGACCTTAAATGTGCTGACAATCAGTTCAGTGAGTCGTCTCCGTCGGCTCTCTGTGACCTGTCTGACCTTTGACCTCTCGTTCCAGGGACGTTAATATTTCAGTCCTTTCATTATTATTTCATTATCAGTTTTTCTTCCCAAACAAAGGTTATACGTTTCTTGTTTCCAGTCTGAGTGACTTTCTGTTGGTCTGATGATCGTCAACATTCAGAGAATCAAACACAAAAATGTCAGGAGAAAAAAAAAAGAAGCTTATTTATTTTAATTTGAGCCACGTTTAATCAACAACTCCTTTAAACTTTACAACTGAGTTTCATTTATCATCTGACACATCTGTCACACAGACCATATATGGTTAGAGCTACTTCCTGTGACTATATGGTCTACCTTCATTGAGACAAAGGAACATGGTTCATTTAATGCTGAAGAAGAAAAAACATTAAAATATTCTGCTTTATGATGAAACTGAAGAAAAGATGTGAAAGAATTTACTCTGACTTTATTTTCACTGAAATAATGAACAAAGGTTGAATAAAACTGATGTTGGCTGATTTAAGAGTGAACGTAAATTAACATCAGCAACTTTTAAACTTAACAAAATCATGAGTCTGATAAAGATTCAGATTTATTCAGTGTTACACGTGTGAACAGGAAGTCCGACAGAAACGTGTCAGTGAGCTTTAAAGAAGCTCTTAAGAGCTGCAAAAGACAAATTTACTCTTTTATAATATCTAAAAAAACTGATCCCAGCTGAGGAGTGGCGTCTAAATCAGCACTGAAATATTCATCAGACTCCAAATCTATTTTCTGAATGTTCATCTGTGAAAAACTCAACGTTCATATTTATTTAATTAAAACACAAAGTCAGAACCAGAGCTGATGTCTGCCATCAAATAAAGATGAACACAGACGAGGTTTAGTTTTCACTGCTGCGTCCATTTAAACCATCACACACACACATTACCACACACACACACACACACACACACACACACACACACACTCTGTTTGATCCAGATGTGTGTCGCAGCCTTTCAGCACTTTTTGTCGTCAGTTTGTGTTAAAAGTTTTACAGCTTCAGGATGAACATTTTATTTTATTTTGTCGTTTTTTAAAATTTAAAATCGTGTGTGTGTGTGTGTGTGTGTGTGTGTGTGTGTGTGTGTGTGTGTGTGTTCCAGCTGGGCGGGCACTGAGGCAGGCGCCTAAAAGCCAGAATAAATATTAAAAGCAGATCAATATTTTATTCAAGATAAATTATGATGGAGTGTTTCTGAAAGCCTGCAGTGTGTGTGTGTGTGTGTGTGTGTGTGTGTGTGTGGGTGAGATGTGTCTAACATGACACGTGTTAATAATGCATCACAGTGTGTCAGTAACAGTATATTGTGATGTCAAACAGATGACAGCGGCTCACATGTTAATATTTCACCACGTGTCTGAATGTGTTTGTGGTCACATGGAATATTCCTGTCACCACTAATGAACGCCGTCAGGGTGCAGCCAATCACAGGCCTCCTCTGAACACACACTGGAAATGCTCGACATAATGACACTGTCTGTCTGAAGACGCCGTTCAACTGAAACTATAGGATGGAGATCTATGGTATTGTATCTGTAGTGATCCATCCCCCTCCCCAAACAAAGAGACGTCCATCAGATCAGCAGGACTCTGGATGCTTAGCGTCCTGCTAAAGAAAAGACACCATGTGGACACTCGTCCTCTGAAACACCTGGAGACAAATCTCATGATGACTTTAGTCTCTTAAACAGATTTATGGAACCAGCCTTCATCATGTGGACATATTTCTGTCAGACATCCCTGGAAGAGACGGCGAGCAGCAGGTGTGTGGACGAGTGTTAACAGGATCAGAGGACAGGTTGAACTCTGCCGTCTGATTGGCTGCTGTTACAACAGGTTAAACTGATCACACACACACACACACACACACACACACACACACACACACACACACACACACACACACACACACACACACAGTTTTCCACCTGGATGGACCAACATCGTTCATTAGTAGCGACAGGCTGTGAAACTCCGTGTGAAGCTGATGACATTTCACAGCTCGGCTGGTTTACATGGAGAACGTGTTTGATCTGACACGCCTGAACACGCCTGAACGCACCACAGGTGGAGACAGAGTCAATAAGAGAGCAGACGGAGACACTCCACCTGCTCATTTAACATCACACACACACACACACACACACACACACACACACACACACACACACACACACAGGTTCTCTTTAACCGATACGATCAGCTGAGTTCATCATGAATAACAATAATTTAATATAAAATGTTACAGAAAATAAAATCAATAAACACATTTAAATTAAATTAATTAAAACACTTTGTGCTAAGCTAGGCTAACAGTTTCCCTCTGCCTCCAGTCTTTGTCATAAGCTAAGCTAACAGTTTCCCTCTGCTTCCAGTCTTTGTGCTAAGCTAGGCTAACAGTTTCCCTCTGCCTCCAGTCTTTGTGCTAAGCTAGGCTAACATTTTTCATCTGCCTCCAGTCTTTGTGCTAAGCTAGGCTATTTCATCTGCCTCCAGTCTTTGTGCTAAGCTAGGCTAACAGTTTTCCTCTGCCTCCAGTCTTTGTGCTAAGCTAGGCTAACAGTTTCCCTCTGCCTCCAGTCTTTGTGTGGAGCTAGGCTAACAGTTTCGCCCTGCTTCCAGGCTTTGTGCTAAGCTAGGCTAACAGTTTCCCTCTGCCTCCAGTCTTTGTGTGGAGCTAGGCTAACAGTTTCCCTCTGCTTCCAGTCTCTGAGCTAAGCTAGGCTAACAGTTTTGCCCTGCTTCCAGGCTTTGTGCTAAGCTAGGCTAAAAATGTTGTGCACCATATTAGCTTCCATCAGTGTTTTCTTTTGTTAAACTCACCTTTTTTTCTTCTTCTGCACATTTTCTCTCTTTCCTCCCTCTGAACACTGAAGAGGAGGAGGAGGAGGGCTCATGAAGAAGAGCAGGGTCATAAATCATAGAGCAGATACTGACACTCATACAATACACACACACACACACACACTGTTAACACTGAGTGTGTGTGTGCAGGTGCTCAGCTGACCTTGGCTGCTGGCCTTCATCAATCACACCAACAACACACACACACACACACACACACAGTTTCTTCAGGTCCTTTAAAAAAAGGTTTTTTAAAAACAAGTCAAAGATAAGGAATAGAAACTATGGTGACGGTGATGATGATGATGATGATGATGGTGTTGATGGTGATGCTGATGATGACGGTGATGATGATGGTGGTGATGATGATGATGATGATGATGATGATGGTGATGATGATGATGAAGATGGTGGTGATGATGATGATGATGATGATGATGAGGATGGTGATGACAGTGATGGTGATGATGATTATGTCAGAACCAGTCTAAACCAGTCTAAACCAGTCTCAACCAGTCAGAACCAGTCAGAACCTGTCTAAACCAGTCAGAACCAGTCTTTACCAGTCTTAACCAGTCTCAACCAGTATTAACCAGTCTCAACCAGTCAGAACCAGTCTAAACCAGTCAGAACCATTCTGATCCAGTCTGACCCAGTCTGATCCAGTCTGATCCAGTCTCAACCAGTCTCAACCAGTCAGAACCAGCCTCAACCAGTCAGAACCAGTCAGAATCATTCTGATCCAGTCTGATCCAGTCTGGTCCGGTCTGTTCCAGTCTAAACCAGTCTTAACCAGTCTTAACCAGTCAGAACCAGTCGAAACCAGTCTTAACCAGCCGCAACCAGTCTTAAATAGTTGTAACCAGTCATAACCAGTCGTAACCAGTCAGAATCAGTCCAAACCAGTCATAACCAGTCAGAACCAGTCGAAACCAGTCTCAACCAGTCAGAACCAGTCTTAACTAGTCTAAGCCAGTCTAAACCAGTCTCAACCAGTCAGAACCATTCTGATCCAGTCTGTACTAGTCTGGTCCAGTCTGTTCCAGTCTCAACCAGTCAGAACCAGTCTTAACTAGTCTAAGCCAGTCTAAACCAGTCTCAACCAGTCAGAACCAGTCTGATCCAGTCTGTTCCAGTCTCAACCAGTCAGAACCAGTCTTAACTAGCCTAAGCCAGTTTAAACCAGTCAGAACCATTCTGATCCAGTCTGATCCAGTCTTAACCAGTAAGAACCAGTCTCAACCAGTCAGAACTAGTCTCAACCAGTCAGAACTGGTCCAAACCAGTCAGAACCAGTCTGTTCCAGTCTCAACCAGTCTCAACCAGTCAGAACCAGTCAGAACCAGTTCAAACCAGTCAGAACCAGTCTAAACCAGTCTGATCCAGTGAGGCCAGGTAGCAGCTGTTAAACCTGGTTTTAAGGAGGTGCAGTGTCTCCTGTGTGTGTGTGTGTGTGTGTGTGTGTGTGTGTGTGTGTGTGTGGGTGTGTGTGTGTGTGTGTGTGACAGATAACAGACCTGTGCTCATACTGAACACACACACACACACACACACACACACACACACACACACACACACACACTTAAATCAATCAACAGGAAATTCATCAGTTTTCATTAATATCAATAAATAACCAGTTTTATAAAACTAAACATGAAACAGCTCAAACTTCATCTGAAGATCAGATAAAATCACATCTGTGTGATTAACTTTAATATGATGAAGATGAAGATGAAGTTGTTGGTGCTTAAACTGGTTCAGACCAGTTTGTGTCTCTTTGGATTCAAACCTGAAGATGTAAATAAAGTGTGAAGTGTGTGTGTGTGTGTGTGTGTGTGTGTGTGTGTGTGTAGGCGTCAGCGTCAATCTGTCTCATCTATCTGTCACTCTGCAGACGTGTCAGTCCAAACACCGCTCAGCCAATCAGAGACAGGAGGGGTGAGGTCACACCAATTTACCTGCCGGAGGTGTGGGAGGGACACACATACACGCACACACGCACGCACGCACGCACACACACACACACACACACACACAGGGCGACACCTTTAGATGATTCGTCTGTGACATCACACTGTGAATAAATGAGACGATCAGCTGATACAAACAGGAAACAGGAAGCAGGTGTTTGTTTGGATAATGAATGTGTTGATTCATAAACATGTTTTTGTTTACTATAATCAGACGTATTTATATTTACAGATGAAACATTAAGATATGAAACAGAAACTACAGCTGTTGAAACAACAGCACATCTGTGTCACTGACGTCTGGGGAAATGAATATGAAACAAATATAGATCCAGTAGAATAAAACATCAATAAGAGAAACATGTAAAGTGAGCTGAGGTGTGTCTCACTTTGAGGACTCTTTTATATTATGGGATGGACTCAGTGCTGAGCTGAAACTGAGAACATTAGTGTGAAATAATATTTAATTAATCTCATTATTCATTCATTTTTTTGCAGCTTCTCTGAAAACTAAACATCGTTATTTTAAATTATAATCACGCAAAAATCAATGTTAATTTATTCATATGTACAAATATGATATACATATAAAAATTAATATAAATGTTTGTTGTTCAGTTTGAAGCCTGAGGAGAAAATTATTAAACTGAGTTTAAATAAGTTTCACATGTAGGAACGACATTGTTATATTTTACAGCTTATTAACAGTTATTTTAATTTGCTATAAATATTTTATATGACATCATTTTATTTTGAACCAGGTCATTAATATTATATATTTGCATGTATTATTTTTGTCTGACAAAATTAAATGGTAAGAAAAATATATTGTATATTTATAAAAGTTTAAGGTTTATCTGTTTGTTATGGAGGGTGGGCGGGGCTTAATCACTTTAGACTCCTCCCACTAAATTTCAGATGTGTCAATCAATCTAACTTCACACTGACATCTCTCTTCACATCACATCTGTCGTTACCTGTACATATGACTTCCTGTTTGTTTGTTTGTTTGTTCGTTCATGTCTTTATTTACATGTTCCAAATAAATATACACACGAACACGATATAATAACACACATAACATCATAACACTGAACTTTATCTAAACAAACAAATAAACAAACAAACAGTGTTTTGTTGTGAGCTGAAACAATAATTTTTCACCTGATTGTTTTAATCTGAACTCTTCATGAAAACTCCATCACACACACACGTGTCAGTAATGACACACACGTGTCTGTGATGACACACACGTTGACAGTTTGATTAACAGCTGATAACTAATTAAAGATCTGATTATTGATCAGTCACTTCAGAGCTCTGATTGGTTCCAGTTTTAGATTTTTTTTTATATAAAAACAATAAAACCGTTATGTAAGTGAATAAATTTGATATGTGTGTGTGTGTGTGTGTGTGTGTAGGTGTGTAGGTGTGTGTGTGTGTGTGTGTGTGTGTGTGATGGTGGAGTTGAATAAATGTCAGCGACTCTGAGCTCCGAATATTAAACAGGAAACATCCTGAATATTAAAAGTGAAACTTTATTTTCTTCGGCAGGTAATAAAAAGTTCAAACAGACACAGAATCAGAAAAATATATTTTAAAACACAAATCAAATGAAATAAAAATATGAGTCCAGGGTTTATTACAGACGACCGCAGAGTTTCTTCTTCTGCTCTTTATTTAAAATCACTCTCACAGCAGTGTGTCAGAGCTGCTCTGTGCTAAGCTAACAGTTCACTTTAAAATGCTAAGCTAAGCTAACCATTGTCTCCATCGTGGCTCTGGGTGAGTGTATAAATGTTGTACTGTCCCTTTAAGAGTTGTGTGTTTGCTCAGAGGCTCCTCAGCAGCCAATCAGATCAGTCGACAGCAACACCCTGTAATCCTCCACCTGAGTGTGTGTCAGGGATTACACGCTTTATCCTGTGTGTGTGTGTGTGTGTGTGTGTGTGTGTGTCTGTGTGTGTGTCACTGGGCGGATTATCTGCTGTGTTTCATGTTTAATGAACGAAATGTGACATTTGGTTTATTTTCTGAAACAGCTGATAAACTGAGCACAGTGCGTGTGCGTGTGTGTGTGTGTGTGTGTGTGCGTGTGTGTGTGTGTGTGGTTGTGTCTGCAGGTCACAGTCACCGATCATCAATATCAATAATGATCAATATACAGGAAATACATCATCAGTGAACAGGAAGCAGCCTCTGAGCAGGAGAGTGTCATTTAAACGCCGTCCACACAGAGACACAGAGCCATCAGTCTGTCCCCATCGTCTTCATCACATTTACACTGTGTGTGTGCGTGTGTGTGTGTGTGTGTGTGTGTGTGTGTGTGTGTGCGCAGAGTCTATTACAGCTTCATATTGCAGCTGCTGCCTCGCTGCATTAAAACGTCTGTTAGAGGTGAATTTATGTCAGCGAGCTCCCATTAGCTCAGATATATGACCGCACACACACACCCTCTTTAGACACACACACACACACACACTCTTTACACACACACACAGAGCTGAGATGGTTTCAGTATGAGCAGAGGTTGATCTGTGAACCAGCTCTGATGTTTTTATCACTGAATCATTTTAAAGTAAAATATTTATCACAAATATAATTTAATTATATTTATATCTAAACGTAGTGTCACACACACAGAGACATGTGTTCATCCATCATGTGTTCATCAGACACTGTTACAGTCACTGTGCAGTCATCAGTCCACAGTACAGAGTCATGTCACAGCTCAGTGTCCAAACTGAAGACTCTGTCCTCTGTCCAACAGAAGGTCGTCCCTCTGAAACACTCAACATGAGCAGGTCATGTGACTGAGACGTCTCTGATGTCATCGTCTACAGTCAAACATGAACTGAAGCTCATTCTGAGTTTGACACATGAGACAGAGTGGGTCCTCCTGTGGACAGACATCAACCCTCTCTGTCTCTGAGGCTGATGGTTCCTGACTGTTTGACATCACATCAGGCTCCACATAACATAAACATTGTAATACAAAGAATATTTTGCTCAATGTAAATAATTAATTGGGGAATTTCCATGGTGACGTCTCATAGTTACACATTTCACCAGTGTTTTCTAAGACATTGAATTTTACGACTCAAATCTTTGATGGTTGTTTTCTCAAAATGATTTTTTTTCCACTGAGCCAAACGTCTCCTCTTCAGCAGCTCTGACATCAGTTTATATTCTGAAGGTTCATATTTCATTCTCAGTCTGATTTATATAATATTTTATTCCTGAAAACAACGGGACAGAAATTATTTTTACAGGTGTTTACAGTGTTTTCTGATATATGGATTGATCCAAACTCTGTAACAAAATACTGTTGAACCTGACTTTATCCAAAGTTCAGATTTCGGTTCTGTGAATTTCAATCAGTGCGTACTTAATTTAAATCTCATTTGCATATTTAAACATAACATTTCAGGAATCTTGAAATATAAAAAACAATACTCTTAATATAAGTAATCAAGTGGAGCAGTTTCATGACTGTCTGTGTGCAGGAGGCCGTGGTGACGGTGCAGTGAAGTGGAGGTCATGATGTCATGATGTTGTGTGGATTTAGGTGAAGTCACTTCATTTATTTAGTGTTTTGTTTTTGAACCCGAAGAAAAGAATCTTCAGTTTCATTAAAGCACTCTTGAGTCTTGAACGCGGCTTCTTCACTTCAGAGCTGCTAAACGACTCATTGACCTCCGCCGCTCGCAGGCCGCCTCCTGATTGGCTGCTGTTGACCTCGCTGCATTTTCAGAATGACACAAGGAGGGGCTCGTTGATTGGCTGAGAAGCAGGAAGCAGCGGGTGAATGCATTAGTGTCATTAGAGCAACACTCAGAGCGACTGAGAGTTTTAATACAACACTTGATTACCACACACAAAGTACAGACGGACCGCTGCTGAATATTAACCACAGAAGAAGAACACAAACAGGAAACACAAAAACAGACAAAGAAGACAAAAATATTCACATAAATGCTGAGGACAAATAAAAGTATAGAAGACAGAAGACAGACAAAAATGAAAAATGAAGCAGAGATAAAACCGAAGAAGACGAAAGTGAAGACAAAAAAGACAAAAAACAATTTGACAACAAGAACAAAATGAAAAGAAGATGAAGATGAAGAAAAGAACGTGAAGGAAACAAAAGAAACAAAAATAAGAATTGAGACAAAGAGGACAAGGACAACGAAGAAGAGGGGGAAAGAACTTGAACAAAAAAAACAATCAAAAGACAACAAAAATAAAAGAAAAACAAAAATAAGCGTCGAGACAAACAATGAGAACGGAGAAGAAAAGAAAACATGACGATGAAAAATGAGGACAAAGACGGCAGAGAAGGACAATTATGAGACACAGATGTATATAAAGTTACAGACAAAGAGGAGAGGATGAGGAAGATAAAGATTTAGATGAAGATGGACAGAAAGAGAAGACAGACAATGAAGGTGAAGAAGATGAAAGTGCTGCTGTGGACCTTCGTCTTCAGAGACAAAGTGCTGCTGTGGACCTTCGTCTTCAGAGTCAAAGTGCTGCTGTGGACCTTCGTCTTCAGAGACAAAGTGCTGCTGTGGACCTTCGTCTTCAGAG
>NC_065518.1:5347110-5348467 GCF_006386435.1 Epinephelus moara | reverse complement strand
TCTTTGTGGGGGGGGGGGGGGGGGGGGGGGGGGGGGGGGGGGGCGGGGGGGGGGTGGTGTCAGTGATGGCTGACCTCTGTGACCCTGGCTGTCTTTAAACTGTTCTGCTTCAGTAATTACCATGGTAACAACACATCATCATCATCATCACCGCCCAGCAGGAAACAGGAAACAGTCACACAGACGCTAATTTAACCAGCTGTGTGTGTTACAGTGTGTGTGTTTCTGTGAGTGTGTGTTACTATGATTGTGTTTCAGTGTGTGAGCTGGGTGATAATTGGTTAAACACACACACACACTCAGATGTTAATAACTTCACGGTGTCAGGAGGAGTAAAAACTTGAATCTGACTCCTCTGAAGAATAAAACTCTGTTTACTTTAAACCTTCAAACCTTGTTAGACTCGTCTGTCTGCAGCATCTTTACACCACACGACAACTACTGACCTGGGTCCTGGAGTCCAGGACAGAGACTAGAGAAACACGAGTTCTGTATTTGGGAGTCTGGATTACAGAAACATGAAGAAGGGAACCAGGGCTCAGAGAAAATTTCATCCTCTAGTTAGGGATCAGGGATTAGAGGAACTTGGGTTCTGTACCTAGAATCAGGGTTTATTAAAAACAGACTTCTGTAGTCGAGGATCAGGATTAGAATAACCCGAGTTCTCTAGTTGATGAGTGGGATAAAAAACTCCCAAGTTGTGCAGTTAGGATCTGGGATTAGATGAACCTGGGTTCTGTAGGTGGGGTCAGGAATTACAGAAATCTGAGGTCTGTAGTTAAGGATTAGAGAAACCCAGGTTCTGTTGTTGGGGTCCAGTACCACAGGGACCAGGCTCCATATTGAAAACATTTCCATCTCCAGTTTGACTGGAACTAAAATCAGAACTTTAACTGAGTCAGTTATTTTCTGGTTCTGAGTCAAATTCAGAACTTTATTATTATTGATCATTAGAACATTAATTATTCATATTGGTTAAATTCAGTTCTCGGCTATGGACAGATTCTGTCTTATGATCTGACGATCTGACTCACAGACGTGACATCAACTGTTTACTGTTATAAACTGTGAATGTTTCCCTGTTTATTTCACGGACTGTTTGAACCTGATTCAGACTCTTTCCAGGAAACTATAGCCCCTTTTACACTGCCAGATTTTCGGCGAATGTTGGGCCGTTTTGCCGGCAAGCTGCGAGCGTTTAGATGCACAGAGCCGGACTGGCGAGTTGATCCGAGGTGCCCAAATTTCCGCCTGTAGGGTAGACATATTGGTGGAACCTTTGTGGTTTAAAAAGAGCGAGGCGGCCTTCCGCCACGGGAGGAGCTGTTGATGACTTGTGGGAGGAGCTGTTGATGAC
>NC_065518.1:5320820-5347068 GCF_006386435.1 Epinephelus moara | reverse complement strand
CTGAGCTACACGTTTTGTTACTTGCTCACGCCCCCCATTGCCCCGAAAAAGGCGCATTCTGTATAAACAAAAGTAGGTAGGCGGCATTTTGCTGCACTCCCCCATTTTGTTTTTATACTGCCAATGCTGAAAAAAGACTGATTGGGCTTTCCTGCAAATTTGCACAATTCCTATCTAAAAAGGGCTTTTGTTTGAATTTACTGTTTTTAGATTTTAGTCGTTCTGTAGGAAACATTCAGGAGACGTTCTGTCAGTTGTTCTTTAAATAAAATGACTTCATGTTTTTGTTCTGATATTTAAAGAGAACAAAACGCAGCCTGTTAAAACATTGAAAATCAGCCAGAAAACATCTGAAACTTAATCTGTTAATAATCACAGGTTGTTGGTTTAATTCTGATCCTTCCTGTTTGTATTTATTCATCTTCTTGTTTTTAAATATCAGTAATATTTATCATGTTTCCTGACTGAAAACTTAAAGTCTGCATTTCACTGATACTGAACTTCAGATGGAAACTAAAACACAGGAAGCTCCCAACAAAACTGAAAGTTCAAGGTAAAAAAAAAAATGAAAAAGAAAACAATTCAATTCAATTTTATTGATAAAGCCCAATATCACAAATCACAGTTTGCCTCAGAGGCTTTACAGCATACGACATCCCTCTGTCCTTTGGACCCTCGCAGCTGATCAGGAAAAACTCCGCCCAAAAACACCATGAAAGAAAAGATAATTTAACAAAAATTAAAGTTTTTTATTCTATTGAATAAACGCAGCTTCTTTAACTCAACACTTTACCTGAGTGACAGTCACTGTGACACATGATTTTATTATATAGATTCTCTTATTGTGTGTGTATAATATTCTGACACAGTCCCTTCACATGTGGATCAGTATTATTATTATTATTATTATTATTATTTTGACTTAAATTTGAAAATACAACCCCAGTTATATAAAAGTTCAGCGATGTGTGAACCATGAATAAAATCAGAATGTAATGATGAGTGAATCCTACGCTCAGCTGAAACCTTCAGAGACAAAATATATTTAATGTTCAAACTGATAAACTTTATTGATTATTGTAAATTTACACTGATTCTGAATCTGATGCTGTGACATGTGATCATGTTTCACTCAGCGTCCAAACTGTTTTACATTAACAGATTAAAGTCTCAGTGCATTTTACAGACAGAAACATTTAATAGATTATTAAATACAGTCACATCATAATTATTATAAAATAAATTACAGAGAATAAAATCTGATGTTTTCAAATTAAATCAATTGTAAAACTGAAATACAAACAAAATTACTGAGTGTGACGTGTTATTAACTATTATTGAAATACAATAACTAAAATTACAACAATAGTAATATTAATAATAATGATAAGGGTGCAGTGTGTGTGTGTGTGTGTGTGTGTGTGTGTGTAGGTATGTTCACATTACAAACCACAGCAAACTGCAAACAAAGAGAGCTGCTGTCTGAATGTACTGAGTCTCTGAGGAGGAGGAAGAGGAGGAGGAGGAGGAGGAGGAGGGGGGGGGGGAGGGGGGGTGACGGTAACAGAGTGGAGATGTGAGAGGAGAAGAAGAAGAAGAAATGGAGGAAGAGTATTTTTTTCCTCTAAAGTGTGAGAACTGTAAGTGTGTGTGTGCGTGTGTGTGTGTGTGTGTGTGTGTGTGTGTGTGTGATGCAGAGCAGGTCCAGAGCTCCCCCTGGTGTTCACTGACAGAACAACACTGCAGTACACAACATCATCACACGCTCACACACTACACATAACTACGTTCATCATCATCGTCATCACCACTGTGATAATAATAATTATAATAATAATGAAGCTCAGTTGAATCTCATCTTCCTGTGGTGTGACATAAGAACACTTCATGTTTGTACAGTTTATAATTTCTCTCATAAATCATCAGACTGAAATGAAACAGTTTTTATTTGTTTGTTTGTTTGTTGTTGACAGTTTCAGTTTGTGTTTCTGATATTTCACAGTGAGCACACTGTTGTTTTTTAGTTTGTTGTAAATCTCCTGTCAGTCTCACATCTCGACGACAGAGCTGCTGATGGTTCGATTTTATTTATTTCATTCATACACTCATCGTAAAAATGAAAAAGTGATTCACAACTGTGAAAAAATCATAAATACAAAAACTGAAAATAAACAACAGAATCATCAAAAAAGGTATGATTGAAGTTGATAATAAAATGAAAAAACATTTAAAATTGAATGTTGATGATGCAGATTTTTATCTGTGACTCTGAGACGAAACGAGTCGTCTGATTGGAGTTTGTTGTTGTGACAGTATGGATCCAAACTGCTGTTAGAAATTAGTTTTTATCATTAAATATTTTTACTAAATACAAACTGGAGCTTTCTCACACTGACTGAAACAATTAAAGACAATCTTTATATCATTATATAATTATTTTGCAGTAATTGTTATATGTTGATGATTATCCCATGTGACAAACTAAAGATGATGATTTCATTTTTAACCTTTGATGATTCATCATCTGGTTTTCACATTAAAAACAACACAAAACTAAAATCATTTCATGTTTTTCTTTATATTTTACTTATAATTCAGATTTCTGAGTGGTTTCAATATTAATGTTCAGAGAAGACAATCTGCTGTTTTTAATGTTGAGATGTTTCCATCAGGAGTCACGTCCACGTTCCTTCACTTAAAGATGGAACAATTTTATTTTTCATTCAACAGACAAACTGAAGAAAAGCTGAAAAACATTAAAATAAAAATCATATTTCTGATTTACAGTTACTGCAGAGTCTCTTCTTCTTCTACTTCTTCTTCTGCATCTCGTCCGTCTTCCAGCTCTCAGTAAAATGACATTTAGAGCAGCAGGGTGAGAAAAGCAATCTGCCGTCCCTCCCTGGAGNCACACACACACACACACACACACACACACACACACACACACACACACACACACACAGAGCTGGAGGAAGTACTTACAGTGTAAAATACTCAGTACTACTTCAGTAAAAGTGTCTCTGTGATTATATATAATATCTCTGTCTTTAACCTGACGTGTTAAACGTCTCTGTGACAGATGAAACCAATCAGAGAGCAGCAGAGACACACACACACACACACACACACACACGCACACACAGACTTTAAACAACAGATAAAGTTCACACAGACTCACAGAGAGACTGTTGTTCAGAGCAGACGACAGACTCTGTAAATCTGTCTGGGGTTTAAACTGACTCAGAGTCACTACTCGCGTTTCCATTACAGTTTTGGGCAAAATAAATGCGATATTTCTAGTTTCGACAAAGTACAATTGAAACTTCCAGGTGTTTCCATTAAAAGATGTTTTGCATATGAGCCGTAATTCTCGTAAAATCTCGTCCTGCGAGACTCCACTTTGTTTGCGGAAGTAAGATGAACATTCCAAATCTCTTGCGAGCTGGAACAATCATCTCGGAGGCCACTGCTGCTGTTGCAGTAGTCTACAACCCGACCACGGGTAAAGGATTTCTGGAAGAGGATCGTGAACGAGGAATTCACCAATGTCATGTCTGGTGACATATATTTGCGAAAAAGTGTTTCCATTACACTTTTGCGACATACCTCTATATCGATGCGTTTGAAAAACCACCTCATGAGAGCGTAAAAACTTTTTCTCGATATTTGAGAGTTTTTTCGAAATGTAGGTGTTTCCATTACCAGTTTTTTATTGCGATATTTAGGTTTTGCACATTTTTGCACATAATGGAAACGCACTTACTGTGTGATGAAGCTGCAGGTCGTTCTGCAGCTTGTTCTGCAGCTTGTTCTGCAGGTCGTTCCAGGCTGAGGGTCCAGAGAACCTGAAATATTCTTATTTCCAGTTCAGTTCAGACTGTGGACTCAACAAGATCATAACTTCATATCAAAAAGAGAAGATGAGGATGAAGGACTTTAACCAACATTAACTCTGTAGAGAGAGAGAGAGAGAGAGAGAGAGAGAGAGAGAGAGAGAGAGAGAGAGAGAGAGAGATCTTCAGTCTGTGGTGAATCTGATCGTACACACACTGTCCAACATGTTCACATGCAACACATCAGACCAACAATGGGTCGTAAATATGTCCCTATAATCAGTCACACATATTTACAGTATCAAACTGTGAGTGTCAGATCTGACCTGATCACATGACTGTGACTCAGGCGTCATGTTTAACCACTGATTATTTTCATTATTGATTCATGTGATTATTATTTTCTCTGTTCATCGCCTGATTGTTTGATTTGTAAAAAATAATGAGTGAAATCAATCTGCTGAGATCTTTAAATGAAACCTGAGAAAAAATTAAATCAAAAAGTGTTGGTTTAAATATTTGTTGAGTTTTGTTTGATACATCTGGACGTTGTTAACAATTTCTGTGACATTCAAACAAAAGTTTAAACTCTGACCAGTCGACTCGTCTTTCACTCAGAAAGACATTTCTAATGTTTCCATGTTTGTCTTCCTGTCTTCAGTCTTTATTTAAATAATCTGTTCGTCAGGTCTGATCAATAACTGACCCTCAACCTTTGCGTATGAAAATAGATCCATCTGTTTGAAACGTCACCGCCCTCGTGTTTTCGTCACGATGTCATAGATACAGCCAATAGATGGCAGCAGAGGGCGGAGTCAAAAGTTTCACCCAACAACAAACGAGGTGACGGTGCAGGTCAAGGTATTGGACCTCTAAATGGAGGCAGCCTTATGGACATCATCAAATACATCCTGACATGTGGACAGATTATTTTCTGTTCGCTCTCAGAAAACCTGCAACGCAGCGTACAGACAGAATGCTCCATCTGAGTTTGTGTCTAACGTTAAAAACAAAAACATGATGTCTGTGTGATGATGTCAGCAGTGAGCTGATTGGCCAGAAGGTACGACTCTCAGGACTTCTTTTACTTCATGTTTCCCTCCTTTCTTCTTCTTTTTCTTCTTCTTCTTCTTCTTCTTCTTCTTCTTCTTCTTCTTCTTCTTCCCCATCAGGTGCCCTTACACAATGGCAGCAACTGCCCGCATCTCATCCAAATGTGAAAGGACGGCCTTTTTTGTTGTCAGTCACAAAGCGCCGGTTTTCAATGACTTCAGAGTGAGACCAGGTTGGGATTGTGTTTTTTCTTTCTCCTGCTTTTCTTTATAACATCAAACAGATGAACTGTACAGATGATACTCTGTCTGTATTTTGTCTTCAGTCATTTAGAGTTTTGATTTTCTGCCGGCAGAATAATTTCAGGTTTGAGAGAATAAAGTTTGAAGGTATTTTTTTCTGAGGACATCAGAGAGAAACAAAATGTTTCCTTTGGGAAACAAAAACCTCAAAATCAGCATTTTGTTTTTTCTCAGCCTCTCTAACATTATTTTATTATTTCCTGTCGGTGTTCTTTCATGTGTCGCTGTTAGAGCTGACGCTCAGTCTCAGTGTTTAAAGAGACGAGCAGGAGCATTTCTCTCTGTGTGTCTTTAAACCGTCCTCTCTGGGTGGTCGACTACAGGAGCCTGGAGGGTTCAGTTTACATCTTTGGTTCCCAACCCTCAATCAAGTCCGGCTCACTTCTGCTTTCCTGTGTTTCTGTTTTTAATGCAGACCTCAGTGATTTTGGAACATCATGTAGCAGACATACGTTCGGTCTGAACAGTCTGAACATCATAAGTGTCAAACATGTCTGTAAAACACTGCAGTTTATCTCGTGATAAATGTTTTGATATGAATTATTTCACAGTGCAGTTTCAGGTTCTTATAACCAGGCTGAGGAGGTTCTGGCAGGATGTGTGTGTTGTATCAGCAGCTGGAGGTCACTGCTGAAAACATCATAATAATAATAATAATCCACTTCCTGCTGTTAAGTAGGTTAACCAGGAGAACTTTTCTCTTTAACGCAGACCAAAGCAATCTGCAGAGGAACAAAGCGCTTATTAGTGTCTTTTGTCTCGGCCTGAAAGCTTCCAGCTGCTAATTAACCGTCCTCGTCTTATCACACACCTCCACGCTCACACTGCTGCTGCAACAATCAGCCGCAGAAACACCCAGTGGGGTGGACACAATAACAGAAACAGGGGGCAGGAGCCTCCGGGCCCATCACAGGATCAGATCACACATTTAATGATGTGACATCAGCAATGACATCATCTATGGTTACCATTAAAACCTCTGGTGATGAAGCATGTGAGTGAGACAGAGTTTAAACTGGCGGTGTAGTTAGTCATACTCTAACAGCTCCATCTAAACTCTCACAGCTGTTCCAGAGCTTTCAGCTACAGCCCACAGTCTTCCTCCTCCTCCAGCCTGGTTCACTGTTGAGACGCAGTGAGCCTTTTCACAAACTCCACACTGATCAAAGTCTTTATTAGACGCTCAAAAAGATAGAGAGCGTCAACTCAGGGTGGACAAGAGGGCAGTGTTTACACTGTCGGCTCCTTCTTACCACCTACATCATCTTACCATCGGCATCATCTTACCACCAACATCTTACCACCTACATCATCTTACCATCAGCATCATCTTACTACCTACATCTTACCACCAACATCATCTTACCACCTACATCATCTTACCGCCAACATCATCTTACCACCTACATCATCTTACCGCCAACATCATCTTACCACCTACATCATCTTACCATCGGCATCATCTTACCACCAACATTTTACCACCTACATCAGCTTACCATCGGCATCATCTTACTACCTACATCTTACCACCTACATCATCTTACCACCTACATCATCTTACCACCTACATTATCTTACCACCTACATCATCTTACCATCGGCATCATCTTACCACCAACATCTTACCACCTACATCAG
Source organism: Epinephelus moara (assembly GCF_006386435.1). Lineage (NCBI taxonomy): Eukaryota > Metazoa > Chordata > Actinopteri > Perciformes > Serranidae > Epinephelus > Epinephelus moara. Next base: position 5,340,236 of record NC_065518.1, on the reverse strand, counting down.
CTTACCATCAGCATCATCTTACTACCTACATCTTACCACCAACATCATCTTACCACCTACATCATCTTACCGCCAACATCATCTTACCACCTACATTATCTTACCCTCAACATCATCTTACCACCTACATCATCTTACCATCAGCATCATCTTACCACATACATCATCTTACCATCAGCATCATCTTACCACATACATCATCTTACCATCAGCATCATCTTACCGCCAACATCATCTTACCACCAACGTCATCTTACCAACAACATCATCTTACCACCAACATCATCTTACCATCTACATCATCTTACCATCGGCATCATCTTACCATCAGCATCATCTTACTGCCAACATCATCTTACCACCAACGTCATCTTACCACCAACATCTTATAGTTGACACTATCTTACCCCTGACATTTTACCAGGGGCATCTTCTTACCACCAACACCATCTTACCACTGACCACCTCTTATTGCCGATCCCTTATTACCCCTGACCCCGGAGCTTCTGTGGTAGCAGCAGTATTTGAGCAGTAGAGATAAGATCATGCTGTTATTCAGCAGTCATGTGTGAACTCAGGTTGAACCAACACATGTGGACTGACTGTGAACGTCTGCAACATTCTGAAGAAGTAAAGCTAATGTTAACACTTTGAAAAGCTGATGAATGATTTTAAAACGACGAAGTAGTATCTTTAAAGGTGAGAAGAAGAATGATTTTTTTGTGAGGATGATGAAGTTTAGTTGTTTGTGAAATCTCTGAGCTGACGGCAGTTTTCAGTCGAGCTGTGTGGGAGGAATCAGAAACAGGTTGATTAAATGAAGGTGATCCTGCCTTCAGCTGGCAGCCACAGAAACTCTGTCACACTTTAATTTAACAGATCAGGTTTCAACTTCCTGTCTGCACTTTCAAAATAAAACACACCTTCAGAAACTTTGTAAACTGTCTTCACTTTTCTGTACAGCAGGAGTTACTGAAAAGATCATCAAACACACTCCACACCACAGTCTTCATCACCTGCACTCTTCAGTGAGGCTAGAGACAGGCAGTTCCAGGGAACCATGCGGCATCGCGGGAGTCCAAGCCGCTCTTTGATAGATGAGCTGACTGTCTGTTCCAGCTTCTTAACCTTGGTGATAGGGACCTTGTAGACTGTTAGAGGCCACATCAGGTGTGGAGCAAACCAAACTGCAGACACCCCAGTTTCAACATGCTAGGGAGTGGGGTCGTGTCTGTAGAGATAAGGCCTTTAATGCTTTCCTCCCTCAGCTGGTCACTCTGGTCTGAGTCTTTGAGGCTTGCATTGTGCCACCGCCCTAAGCTCTTGACTGGCTGCTCTGACACCATTAGGATGGGTGTGTCATCGATGTGAAATCTCTGGTTTTCGAGTTTTCCTCTGAGGGTAGATATTCTCCTGGATTTGCAGGGTTTCAACTTTATCCTTGCCCATTTTTTTTTGGCCTGTAGCTTTTCCAACAGACGCTTAGTACATGGGATAGTTGAGGTCAGAGTTGTCATGTCATCCATGTAGACTTGAGCTAGCTACTGTCTAGCCTGCCGATGTTCTTATCCGACGACCCCTTTGGATACTTGGATGATCACTTCCATTGCCATGGTGAGGGCAAGCGGGGAAATGGTGCATCCTGCCTTTACTCCTGCTTCCAGTGATTGCCATGATGTTGTGTACTCTGTTGTTGTAGTTTCTGACCAGGTGTGTGATGTTCTTTGGCACTTGAAAGAAGTTGAAGACTGTCCAGATGAGAAAATGGGGGACAGATCCAAAGGCATTGGCTAGGTCCAGGAACAAGAGGCTGTAGCCACGCAGCGACTCTTGTTCCCTGGTTCAGGTGTGTGTGCTGCTGTTAGCTGCTAACAAGAGTCTGTAGCTGAGCGGCGTCTCGTCTTTTTGGATCTGTGTATTTCTATCCACCTCTCTTGCCACATAATTCACAGAGAAACCAATGTGTCTCCAAAAAGACCTGCAGGTTATCAGAGAATCCTCTGTTTCTGGTCTGTAATGGTTTTTACTGACCATCTTATAAGGAGCTAGCTTAGCGTAGCGTTCCTCCCAGTGTGTCTACCTGCAGTAGGATGTTGTGGTTTGGGGATGCGAGGGGCAGACACCATGTTTCCTTTCAGTCCTGTGGGCAGCCTTGTCAAGAACCTTTTATTAAACACAATTTAAACTGTAGAGTTTATTTTCCAAATGTAACAGGAGAGTTCATCCAATCGTTCAGTTTGTGATGTGAACAGAACTTAAAGCCTCAAACTGAACGGTTCAGTACGAATACGTGTTGTTACAACTCTAATATATACATGTTTATGTGTACTGTGTGTGTGTGTGTGTGTGTGTGTGTGTGTGTGCTTCCTTCATAAATGAATTCAGTGTTTCAGTTTAAATTTCATTTATCAGTGTTTCTGCTGCTCGCAGCGATAATTAACTCTGTTTGCTCTCTATGTAAAAACACTCTGTTATTGACATCTGTCATCACACACACTGAAAACACACACACATACACACACACACACACTGAAAACACACACACACACACACACACACACACACACACACACACACTGTTTTGCTGTGTGAGCAGTTTGTTGCTTCATAAATATGATTCCCTGTTTTCTCCTGATTGGCTTTTTCTTCTGCAGCGACGACAGCTAGGGAATTATTGATTGATTTACTACAGCCTGGAAATAATTGTACACACAGACAGACATACAGACAGACAGACAGACAGACAGAGTGGTTGTGTTGATTGTTGAGTTTCCTCTCTTTAACAAACGAGTAATAAACGTTTAAATGTGAATCAGACTCTCAGCTCTGTGAGCAGAAACATGACCAGAATTTAATTTAAAAGTGTCGACATAAAGACACAAAAAACACACAACCTGAGAGTTCAGTAACCTTTTCATATAAAACACACACACACACACACACACACACACACACACACACACACACACACACACACACACTCTTTATCTTCCATTTGTCTGAATGATGGAGAAACTGCCGCCTCAGCAGAAAATTACTGCTCTTTAACATCTCTGCTGATTTAAACCTCACCTCCTCCTCCTCCTCCTCCTCCTCCTCCTCCTCCTCCTCCTGCCTCCTTCATCCCTCCGTCTCTCTGTCCGTCTCCCCTCTGTCCCCTTCTCTTTTATCTGTCTCTCTAAAACGACTCTTAAAGACTTCCCACTCGACTAAATCTCCCTCTCTTCACCGCCGGTGCCTCATTGGTCGGCTGCTGACATTTTGTTAGACGTCGTTAAGGCCGGCGGCGCCATAAAGCACCCGAGGGTGACACCTCCCACCCTGCCGAAGGGTGGGGGGGGGTCAGAGAGAGTTATAGTTCTTATTTAAGGTCTCGATTAACCTTCTTTTCTGTACGACTAATCAATTTTCATGATACGAGCTCCATAAAGTCCGTTAATACCACACACACACACACACACACACACACACACACACACACACACACACACACACACACATACACACACACACACGTGTGCGGAGTGACATGTCTGCACAGAACTCCAACCTTTACTCAGGTGAGTCCAGAACATTAGACCTCTGTTTAAAGGGACAGTTCAACATTTACATAAAGATCACTGTTCTCATGTGACAGGATCTCCACAGGAACACCGAGGACACTGAGGACACTGAGGACACTGAGGACACTAAGGACACTGAGGACACTGAGAACACTAAGGACACTAAGGACACTGAGGACACTGAGAACACTGAGGACACTGAGGACACCGAGGTTACTGGGGACACTGAGAACACTAAGGACACTAAGGACACTGAGAACACTGAGGACACTGAGAACACTGAGGACACTGAGGACACTGAGGTTACTGGGGACACTGAGGACACTGAGAACACCGAGGGCACTGAGGACACCGAGGGCACTGAGGACACTGAGGTTACTGGGGACACTGAGAACACTAAGGACACTGAGGACACTGAGAACACTAAGGACACTGAGGACATTGAGAACACTGAGGACACCGAGGAAACTGAGAACACTAAGGACACTGAGGACACTGAGAACACTGAGGACACTGAGGACACCGAGGACACCGAGGACACTGAGAACACTGAGGACACCGAGGACACTGAGGACACTGGGGACACTGACTCCAGAGTAGAACCGACTCTACACAAACACTTCCTCACCTCTAAGAACCTGAAGAACCTCGTCTAGGCACCATGTCATCAGTCAGCTGATCTCTGTACGACCACAGGAAGTTGCGTCCTCTGTAGTTGATAAAGAACCAGAACAATAAGTTCTGTATGAACCCAGAGGAGGAGCTTCANACACTGAGGACACTGAGAACACTAAGGACACTGAGGACACTGAGGACACTGAGAACACTGAGGACACTGAGGACACTGAACTCTCTGTAGTTGATAAAGAACCAGAACAATAAGTTCTGTATGAACCCAGAGGAGGAGCTTCACTGACCGATCTGATGTTATTGATTATTATTATTAATCAGCTGCATCGTGGCACATCCTGTTGGTTTGTTTACTGATGTCAACAAAGACAGCAATAAGTCGTAGTGTTAAACAACCTGTCAATCAAACCCCTGACTGACAGGCGGGGGCGGGGCTTTGGTTAAAGTTCAGATCTCTGATTGGACGTTTCAGTGCTTCTGTTACTGCACACACACAGTAACACACATACTTTAACACACACACACACTGATCGGTCTGCTCACTCTGTGAAACCACACAAACTAATGAAATATACACACACACACACACACACACATACACACTGTAACACACACACACACACACACACTGTAACACACACAGTGTAACACACACACAGGAACACACATTCCCAGTGACAGTTTGACAGGTTGTGTGTTGGAAACCAGCAGAGCAGCAGAACGAGGTCGAGCTGGGTTAAATGACTCTGTGTGTGTGTGTGTGTGTGTGTGTGTGTGTGTGTGTGTGTGTGTGTGTGTGTGTTATTCATTGATTAAAAGTGGAGACAAATAAAATCTCATTTTCTTGTTGAAGCTGAAACAAAATCAAAGAAAGTGAAAAACTGTTTTTTAGTTTTCAGACACAAAAACAATGAAACACACTCAGACGTCACCTTCTGTCCTGTCCTTATGTCCTTATGTCCTTCTGTCCTTCTGTCCTTCTGAACTGTGAACATGGCGTCGACCTGCAGAGACGTCAGAGTGACGGACGCTTCGTTAAGAACATTAAAAACAGAGAACTCGTTCCTCCTCAGTGATTCAGGCTGTGTTTTTCATGCAGATCTGTTTTGAATCATCTCAGCTTCTATTTCCTGTGCAGACAGGAAGCTGTCAACCTGAAGGAAGATGGATTTACACGGTTGAACTCATTTAAGAATAAAACCACGTCCAGGACTTTCTGTGAACATTTCCTAGAAACAAATAAAGCTGATTAGATTTTTTTAGTGAACAGTTCAAAGACATCACGTGAACCTCGGCATCTTTCTCTGTGGGAACGTTCCACGATGAGCTGTGACGTTCGGTGTTCATCATTCAGGTCAAAGATCCATTTCCTGTTTTCACCTCCTCTGTTTACAGCATTGACTCATGTTTACTCACTCACACACACACACTCACTGGGTGGAGCATGAAACCACTTTGATGACGTTGTTACTGCTGATGAACTCTCTGACGCTCTGCTGGCGTCTGTCACACAAAATCATCTTTCTGTTGGAGAACTTCCTCAGAGTCTATAATTTATCATAAAACACGGAAGACTTTCAGAATAAAAGTCGGCATCATACATTTCTGCAGACCACAGATACTGCTGTGTGTAGTGAAGCTTTTTTCCACGCTTTTGTTACCTCCAGTCTGGATTACCTATTAACTCCCTATTATCAGGTAGCTCTAATAAGTCTTTAAAAACTCTCCAGCTGATTCAGAAATCAGCGGCACGTGCTCCGTCATATCTTAGAGAGCTCATAGTGCCATATTATCCCACCAGAACACTGCGCTCTGAGAACGCAGGGTTACTCGTGGTCCCTAAAGTCTCCAAAAGTAGATCAGGAGCCAGAGCCTTCAGCTATCAGGCTCCTCTCCTGTGGAATCATCTTCCTGTTACGGTCCGGGAGGCAGACACCGTCTCCACATTTAAGACTAGACTTAAGACTTTCCTCTTTGATAAAGCTTATAGTTAGGGCTGGCTCAGGCTTGCCCTGTACCAGCCCCTAGTTAGGCTGACTTAGGCCTAGTCTGTCAGGGGACCTCCTATAATACACCGGGCACCTTCTCTCCTTCTCTCTCTCTCCTTTGCTAACACATGTCCTGTTACTGCATGTCACTAACTCAGCTTCTTCTCCGGAGCCTTTGTGCTCCACTGTCTCGCAGGTTAACTCGTATCACAGTGGTGCCTGGATAGTGTGACGTGTGTGGTTGTGTTGTGGATGACCCAAGACATCTCTCCATTTAATACATGTAAAGGTCCTATTTACACATGTGTGTAGTTCAGGTCTGTGTGTGTATGATTTCCTCTCGGTGATTCATAAAGTATATAATCTTCTTCTGCTGCTGCTTCTTCTCCTCCTCCTCCTCCTCCTCTTTCTTCTCCTTCTCCTTCTCCTTCCTCTTCTTCCTGTTCCTGTTCCTCTTCTTCTTCTTCTTCTTCTTCTTCTTCTTCTGTTATGTGGCAGGAAACACAACCATTTGCTTGTTGGTGTTAAACAGTGTCTGCAGCTCAGCTGGTGTCTCTCTGAGTTGTCACACCATCCACCATCTCCTCCACCTCCTGATGAGGTCAGCTCAGATACTACCTCACTTTAGAAATATGAGAATGTACAGATGTATCTGTAGCTTGCAGAAATGTATGACACTAACATTTTCCTCTGTGACTGGACTGAGACTTCCAGCTCTTCATGATCTGATCAGACTCACAGAGAGACGACATGATGAGACGTCATAAAGCTTTAACAGTCTGTGTGAAAACGATTTATTAAAATCATATCTCTGACTCTCCTGAAGTTAAACTGTTTTGTTGACTTCTTCACTTCCTGTCCTAAACCCTCAGAGAAGTTTCCCATCATGCCCTGCAGCAGTGGCTCAGCAGCGGCCGGGTGACCTGGAGTCCTTCGACCTTGAGCTCCAGCTGGGAGGACGAAGTCCTCGTTGGAGGAGACGTCTGGGGGCAGACAGACGGAGATGGACGGGGGAGAGAGGCAGAAATCCATTCAGAGACGTTAATAAAATCAAAGAGCCTGATATGATCAAGCATGAAGTACATCACAAAGGTAATGTGAATTTAAGCCCAGATCCTTTCATTATCAAAAACACTGAGCCGGCGCTCGGCGCCGCAGCAACGCCGGCGAATTTATGAGGCCAACTTCCTCAATCTAATAGAAGGATTCAGGTGTTACTAATGGACGAGAGGGGGAGGTAATAGAGGAGAGACGGAGCTAATATGGAGTGATGGAGACGGACGAGAGACACTGCAGGAGAGCAGGAGACACAGAGACAGAGAGATGAAGACAGATGAGGAGAGGAAGAGGAGGAAAAGTTAGAAACTGAAGAAAGAGAACAAAAGTGAGAGGAGGAGGAAGAGATGATGATGATGATGACGATGATGAAGATGATGTGGGTTATCTCAGAGTTCAGCTGTTCAGATGGATCCTGGCTTCAACAGAGAATCAAACATCTTAATATCCAGTCGCTCTGTTTGTGTCTGAGTGAAAATATCTGATCTCAGATTTTAATGTTTGAAGTTTGGATTTTATTTATTTCTTAAAATCAAGTTTTTCTTTTTTCTGAACATCGACATGATTTAAGAAATAAAACTAAATGACACTTTCTTCTTCTTCACTCCAAACACTGTAAATTATTTCATCTTATATTTACTGAACATCATATATTCGTACGTCATTTCCTTAAACAGTCACCGTCCACTGTTTACCATCACATCCTCACTGTGACCTCGTCACATGTCCATGTTTGGTCATCAACATATGACGTCCAAGGTACCTGGGTGTGTTGGTTGTTTACGTTCTGGGACGACGTGTCAACTTCAGCCTGTTACATGCATTGTCTGTTTTCAAAGTACACTTCTGTTTTCACAGGAAATGTACAGTTTGCATACAGTCTCTTTCAAAATAAAAGCACTACGTCGACACAACGCCGGCAACTGATGTTTTTTTCCTTCAACAACACACACACGTGGTTACGTTAAGCCAACACACACACACACACACACACACACACACACACGTTTATGTTTAGCCGACACCCATGTAGTTATGTTTAGCCAACACACACACATGGTTACGGTTAGCCAACACACACACACACACACACGTTTATGTTTAGCCGACACACATGTAGTTGCGTTTAGCGAACACACACACACGTGGTTACGTTTAGCCAACACATACACACACACGTGGTTACGTTTAGCCAACACACACACGTGGTTATGTTTAGCCGACACACACACGTGGTTACGTTTAGCCAACACACACACGTGGTTATGTTTAGCCAACACACACATATGATTACATTTAGCCAACACACACACACACACACGCACACACACATTTATGTTTAGCCGACACACACGTAGTTACGTTTAGCGAACACACACACACACACACGTGGTTACGATTAGCCAACACACACAAACTCACACACGTGGTTACGATTAGCCAACACACACAAACTTGGTAATGTTTAGCCAACACACACACATGTGGTTACGTTTGGCCTACAAACACACACACGTGGTTACGATTAGCCAACACACACAAACTTGGTAATGTTTAGCCAACACACACACGTGGTTACGTTTAGCGAACACACACACACACACACACACACACACACACACACATGGTTACGCTTAGCTGACACACACACAAACAGTTATATTTAGCGGACAGATCTATAAATGTGAATACATCCTTTGTAGAAGCGAAAATCGGTGCCTGGAAGTGAGCCAGATGGCTCCCGACCTCGTCTCCTACTTCTCCTGCAGATTGTCCTCTGTGTTGATTTAGTATCTTAGGTTCAGTAGGCTGACACTTAGAGAAACACTGGAGTCAAGTAGGATCAGGTGCAATCGAGTTTAATGTGTTCACAAGCTTCAACACATACAACTCAATGAGTCAGGCTCCAGAGCAAGACTAAAGTTTCAGTTTCAGCGTTCTCCCTTTTATGCTGGTGAAGATTCGACAGAATCTCCACCCTTTTCCTTTAATCCTTCCCACCTGCGTTCAAATCTACTGGTGGCAGGTCTTTTTCTTTTTAGCCCTTTTCCATCTGGTCCAAATCTATTGGTGGCAGGCCCCTTGGGCCCTTGTCCAAACATGACCTGATGGTGTAATCCCTGGGCCTGGAAATCCCCAAATTCTCCCACCATTAGATTCGAAGCTGGTTTCACTTTATTTTTTAAAAACATATGAAACCTGGGGACTTTCTTTATACAATCCCCTGTGCTTTAATGCAATGTGAACTCTTAGAGTGTGTTTCATGCAATACAGACGTTAGTGTGTGTGTGTTATTTTTAAAACAGTACATGGTGTGGTATATGTGTGCTCTTCAATGTGAATACATAACATTGTGTTATGAATACAGGAACTTGTATTACAGTGTTTTATCACACATAGATGCATAACAAACAGTTTTATCGGAACTTATACATAAAACATGGTTATATAACCTTTACTCTTGATCAACTTATGCAGTATAACACCTTTACCTGATTTAAAGATTAAATCTTACACTACACCTTACAGATAATCACCCAGTACTGTTAAAATCTGTTGGAAAATCTGACTTTAAGGTCGAAACACAGGAATATGATGGACTGGTGCCGCAGCCCGTAGGGGGCGCTAACAGATTAAAACATGATGATGGACTGGTGCCGCAGCCTGTAGGGGGCGCTAACAGATTAAAACATGACGATAGACTGGTGCCGCAGCATGTAGGGGGTGCTAACAGATTAAAACATGACGATAGACTGGTGCCGCAGCCTGTAGGGGGCGCTAACAGATTAAAACATGATGATGGACTGGGGCTGAGGCAGCAGCTCTTCAGGCTGTTTGTTCTACAGACTGAACTCATGTCATATAAATAAATAAATAAATATATAAACAAAGATGAAATCAGGCGGCGGGTCAATAACAGGAGTGGCAGCACAAAATGGAGTTTTAATGAACACGTGTTTGTTGACACACAGACTCACCGTTTCATCCTATAAGCACAAAATGAAATTGATTTAACCTGGGTTAATTTCCTAGCTCAGTGTGAGTGTGTGTGTGTGTGTGTGTGTGTGTTTTGAATTAAATTAGCTGTTGTGTTTTTGCGGAGGGCAGCAAACATTGTTAGCTTTACAAGCTGATCACTCAACTAAAACTACATCACTAATTAAAACCCTGCTGTGTGTGTGTGTGTGTGTGTGTGTGTGTGTGTGTGTGTGTGTGTGTGTGTGTGTCAGCCATTTTATGGGTGTCGATCTGATTTTGAACTCTGGACGAGAAACAAGAGACGGGTCAACACACTTACACTCTCGTCATATTTTTCTCTCTGTCTGTCTCTCTGTGTCTCTCCGTCTGGCTCTCCATGTCTCCCTGTCTCTCCCTCTGTCTGTCTCTCTGTGTCTCCCTGTCTCTGGGTTTCTGTCAATCACTCAGTTACTCAACCAACACATTACTAGTTTCCGGACACACACACAGCTGACCATCATTACCAGACTGCAGTGAAGCAGAAAAGCTCAGTAATAGCAGGTCACCGCCCTCTGAGAGTGTGTGTGTGTGTGTGTGTGTCAGTGTGTGTGTCGGTGTGTCGGTGTGTCGGTGTGTGTGTGTTGACCAGTTGGCAGTCCATTAGTGTGATGTGATGGACTCTGTTTGGCCGGACTCGGTGTGTGATGGTGATCACGGTGGCAGGCAGCTGAAAACCTGCAGCACGTTTTTAAACAGCAAAAACATGAAAATAAAAAACGTTTTATTTATATTTATATTTATTTTTATATCATGTTCATATGATAGTATTTGATAAATAAAGTCAGACTCCAGGTGTGATGTTTTCTGTGTTGAATGAGACAGCTGGTGTCTGACGTCACCTCCACTGGTCCGAACTTTCAAACTTATTAAGTTTGATCCAGAAATACAGATGGGAACCCTCCACAGAACCGAGAGCTACAGATGTAGGTGATGACAGGACATAGGTGAGAATGAGAGGACATAGGTAATGACAGAACATGGATGGCAACAGAAGGTTGGTATGACAGGAAGTAGGATTTAGAATGGACAGGTCGTAAGTAAAACCAATACGTAGGTGGCAGGACACAGGCAATGAAAAGAAGTGGGTGGTAACTGTACATCGGGACTGACAACTGCAGGTAGGTGACGACAGGATGAAGGTGATGATGACAGAGGTAAAACAATACCAGCATCAATAATGACAAACTGTATCAGTATATCAGGCTGTGGCTCTGTCTGATATTTAGAAGATGGTTCCTCAGGACATCTCAGCATCTCTGGATGTGTCTCTGGATGTTTCTCTAGATGTGACTCTGGATGTGTCTCTGGATGTGACTCTGGATGTGACTCTGGATGTGTCTCTGGATGTGACTCTGGATGTGACTCTAGGTGTTTCTCTGGATGTGTTTCTGGATGTGTCTCTGGATGTGACTCTGGATGTGTCTCTGGATGTCACTCTGGATGTGTCTCTGGATGTCTTCTGGATGTGTCTCTGGATGTGACTCTGGATGTCACTCTGGATGTGTCTCTGGATGTCTTCTGGATGTGTCTCTGGATGTGTCTCTGGATGTCTTCTGGATGTGTCTCTGGATGTCACTCTGGATGTCACTCTGGATGTGTCTCTGGATGTTACTCTGGATTTGTCTCTGGATGTGATTCTGGATGTCACTCTGGATTTGTCTCTGGATGTGACTCTGGATGTGACTCTGGATGTGTCTCTGGATGTGTCTCTGGATGTGACTCTGGATGTGTCTCTGAATGTCTTTCTGGATGTGTCTCTGAATGTGTCTCTGGATGTCACTCTGGATGTCACTCTGGATGTGTCTCTGGATGTTACTCTGGATTTGTCTCTGGATGTCACTCTGGATGTCACTCTGGATTTGTCTCTGGATGTGACTCTGGATGTGACTCTGGATGTGTTTCTGGATGTGTCTCTGGATGTGACTCTGGATGTGTCTCTGGATGTCTTTCTGGATGTGTCTCTGAATGTGACTCTGGATGTCACTCTGGATGTGTCTCTGGATGTCTTCTGGATGTGTCTCTGGNCTGGAAGTGTCTCTGGGATGTATTCTGGATGTGTCTCTAGATGTCTCTCTGGATGTGACTCTGGATGTGTCTCTGGATGTCACTCTGGATGTGTCTCTGGATGTGTCTCTGGATGTCTTCTGGATGTGTCTCTGGATGTGACTCTGGATGTCACTCTGGATGTGTCTCTGGATGTCACTCTGGATGTGTCTCTGGATGTGTCTCTGGATGTCTTCTGGATGTGTCTCTGGATGTGACTCTGGATGTCTCTCTGGATGTCACTCTGGATGTCACTCTGGATGTGTCTCTGGATGTGTCTCTGGATGTGTCTCAGGATGTTACTCTGGATTTGTCTCTAGATGTGATTCTGGATGTGACTCTGGATGTGTCTCTGGATGTGTCTCTGGATGTTACTCTGGATTTGTCTCTGGATGTGATTCTGGATGTGTCTCTGGATGTGTCTCTGGATGTGACTCTGGATGTGTCTCTAGATGTCTCTCTGGATGTGACTCTGGATGTGTCTCTGGATGTGACTCTGGATGTGTCTCTGGATGTGGCTCTGGATGTGTCTCCGGATGTGTCTCTGGATGTGTGTCTAGATGTTTCTCTGGATGTGTCTCTGGATGTGTGTCTAGATGTTTCTCTGGATGTGACTCTAGATGTGTCTCTGGATGTGACTCTAGGTGTTTCTCTGGATGTGACTCTAGATGTGTCTCTGGATGTGTGTCTAGATGTTTCTCTGGATGTGTCTCTGGATGTGACTCTCGGTGTATCTCTGGATGTTTCTCTAGATGTGACTCTAGATGTTTCTCTGATTGTGTCTCTGGATGTGACTCTGGATGTGTCTCTGGATGTGACTCTGGATGTGTCTCTGGATGTCTCTCTGGATGTGACTCTGGATGTGTCTCTGGATGTGCCTCTGGATGTGACTCTGGATGTGTCTCTGGATGTGACTCTGGATGTGTCTCTGGATGTGTCTCTGGATGTGACTCTGTATGTGACTCTGGATGTGTCTCTGGATGTGATTCTGGATGTGTCTCTGGATGTGTCTCTGGATGCTTTTCTGGATGTGTTTCTGGATGTGTCTCTAGATTTTTCTCTGGATGTGTTTCTGGATGTGTCTCTGGATGTGTCTCTAGATGTTTCTCTGGATGTGTCTCTAGATGTTTCTCTGGATGTGTCTCTAGATGTTTCTGTAGATGTGACTCTGGATGTTTCTCTGGATGTGTCTCTGGATGTGTCTAGATGTTTCTCTAGATGTGCTTCTGGATGTGCTTCTGGATATGTCTCTGAATGTGTTTCTAGATGTTTCTCTGGCTGTGTCTCTGGATGTGTCTCTGGATGTGACTCTGGATGTGTCTCTGGAAGTGGCTCTGGAAGTGGCTCTGGATGTGTCTCTGGATGTGTCTCAGCATGTGTCTCAGCATTTGTCTCTGGATGTGTCTCTGGATGTGTCTCAGCATTTGTCTCTGGATGTGTCTCTGGATGTGTCTCTTGTTCCGGCAGATGAACGGGTGATGCAGATCACAGCTGAAGTCTTCTTTAATATTTCATGTCACGGCTGAATAACTCACACACATGCATGTGCACATGCACAGAGGGGATCCGTGCGCTCTCACGTGCATGTTTAACGAGCTCTGTGCTCCCTGCTGCTGAAAAATTCACCGTTAGCATCAAAGTTTAACGAGGACTTCCTCTCTGTCCTAACGAATCCAAGTCCATTTGTTCACATTTAAATAACCAACCAGGCAACCGCGCAATTAACATAACACACACACATACACACACACACACACACCATACAACACACACAATAATACGTAACAGACACATAACACATTAAACACACACACAACACTCAGATGTCAGAGTTGTTTTCTGAGTGCAGTATGTTACAGAACATGTGTCGTCCATTTTCTGCAACACACACTCATCTGACCATTTTGTGTGTGTGTGTGTGTGTGTGTGTGTGTGTGTGTGTGTGTGTGTGTGTGTGTGTGATGGTTTATTAATGTGTGTCAGAGTGGTTTGAAACAGGAAACCTCTCATCTCTGTTTGGCTTCAGGCTGAATTCTGTCCGACCCATAACCCCCTGCTCTGTACGTCTGTATGTTTAAGCGTGTGAGTGTATGTGTGTGTGTGTGTGTGTGTGTGAGTGTTGATGGTATCATTAATACAATGTTCTGTGGGGAAGTTCCTGTCTTTACGTAAACAGATATTTTCCCCTCCATTTAAAAAAAAAAAAAGTTCCGTCCACATGACCTTCGTCTCCAACTCATCCTCACTGCGACCTCGTCACATGTCCACGTTTGGTCATGAATTTTCACATCCACATATGACGTCCAAGGTACCCTGGGTGTGTTGGTTGTTGACATTCTGGGACGCCGTGTCAACTTCAGCCTGTTACATGCATTGTCTGTTTTCAAAATACACTTCTGTTTTCACAGGAAATGTACAGTTTGCGTACAGTCTCTGTCAAAATAAAAGCACTATGTAGGTACAACACCATCAACTGATGATTTTTCCTTCAACAACACACACACGTGGTTACCTTCAGCAAACGGGGTTACGTTTAGCCAACATACACACACGTGGGTACGTTTAGCAAACATGGTTACGTTTAGCCACCACACACACGTGGTTACGTTTAGCCACCACACACACGTGGTTACGTTTAGCCAACACACACACGTGGTTACCTTCAGCAAACGGGGTTACATTTGGCCAACATACACAAAAACGTGGGTACGTTTAGCAAACGTGGTTATGTTTAGCCAACACACACACGTGGGTACGTTTAGCAAATGTGGTTATGTTTAGCCAACACACACACGTGGTTACGTTTAGCAAACATGGTTATGTGTAGCCAACACACACACGTGGGTACGTTTAACAAACGTGGTTATGTTTAGCCAACACACACGTGGTTACGTTTAGCCAACAAACACACACAAGCATAGTTACGTTTAGCCAGCACACACACGTGTTTATGTTTAGGAAAAAAGAACCGGGTTGGCTTAACAATCTTACAGGAAGTGAACACCGGCTTCCCGGGTGAAAGTCACGTGGTTACGCTAAGCCAACACACACACATGGTTATGTTTAGCCAACACACACACATGGGCCAACACACACACATGGTTATGTTTAGCCAACACACACACATGGTTATGTTTAGGAAAAAAGAACAGGGTTTGGGTTTACAATCTTACAGGAAGTGAACACCAGCCTTCTGGGTGAAAGTCAGTGGTTGTTGTGCCCATCCACAGCCCCTCCCACCTGCCCTACTCAGACTCCTGCTCCCTTAACTTTTGTTGTTGTCTTGCCGCGTTTCCCCCTGACGCCGCTGGGTACTGTTAAACAATAACAGCTGTGTATCATGCAGATGTGAAAGAACAGCTTTTTTTGTCTGTGTTTGACGCCAGAAGTCACTGAGCAAGAGCTGGTATTCAATGACATCAGAGTGAGACCAGGTTGTGACAGAAAGCGTTGAATTAGAAATAAATATTTCTAGTGTGAAAGTGTAGCGACAGGTGGTACGATGTCAAAATGAGAATCAAAAGATTATTTTCACTGCATATTTGTAGCTGAAAATGTACATACACACGTCATATGGAAAAAACAGGAGAGCAGTGAGATTCTTATTCTGTAGATGTTCTGCAGCTGAGCAGCAGCTGAGCCCTCCTGTGGTTCGGGCTTCAGCTGTCTGTCTGTGAAGTGTTACCTGTTACGTTTGATTTATCAGCTGACTCTGCTGGTGATGAAGAGGATGTTCTCGGTGTTTGTTACTCTGATTGGCTGAAGGAGTTTGTCTGTCGAGGAGAGTTCACACTGATACAGAAACAGAAACAGGAAGTTGAGCTGACATCATTAGGATGGTCTTACCCGGATAAACATCTGTATCTGTCACAGACATGAAATAATGGAAATGCTTAGATTTTACTCAACACTTCCTTTTTCTGTTTCAAAATAAGAGCCTTCTGACAACATTTCTTTTCAGTTTTATTCATAAAGCCCAATATCACATATCACAGTCTGCCTCAGAGGCTTTACAGCAGACGACATCCCTCTGTCCTTGGACCCTCTGTCCTCATACCCTCTTTCCTTGGACCCTCTGTCCCTGGACCCTCTGTCCTCATACCCTCTTTCCTTGGACCCTCTGTCCTTGGACCCTCACAGCTGACCAGGAAAAACTCCCAAAAAACGAATGTGTGTCAGCTTTAATTGTGGAAATGCAACAGTTATAGCAGTGTCGCAGCAGCAAAACTGTCTGTGTGAACACTGCAAGCCGCAGCAGTTCAGTGAGATAGCTGTCATATGCTGTTCACACAGGGGCGGGCCATGCTGCCTGCATGAGCAGTGTGTGAAGCCCCGTGTGTCACGCAGGCAGTGTGGCCCGGGAGTTAGGAGTGGATGTCATATGAGGTGTTTCCCATCAACAGAGTTTTAAGAGGCGTGTGCAGTGACGATGTCAGAGGAGATGGACACTCTTAGGTGTTTTTCATCAGACACATGAGGTCAGGAAGAAGATTTGATGTCAGTTTGAGTCATCTGATGGAAAATGTCACAGATTTCAGGGCCTGTATCCAATGGTAAGTGTTCAATAATAGTATCCAGTAATCTGTGGTGGAGTAAGAGGAAGTGTCTCCTCACCGTCAGTCATGTGTGCAGTAACCGTCGGCTGTTTAACATCATGACCTCGGCTGCTTAATACTTTAGGTGCGCTTGATTTCTCTCTGTGATCGCAGCCTGCTCAGTTATTCAGACGATTATTTGACTCATTTCTCGTCTTAATATCGGGTCTAACAGAGATGCTGTGAGTGTGGAGTGTCTAATGGAGTGAAGTGGGAGTGAAATGATGTGACCGCTGAAGGACGGCGTGTTCCTGCTGAATATTTAACCCACTAAGTGCTTCTGAAGGCGCTTTTTAAAGGTGTTTTAATAACTAACGCTGCCTGCTGGCTCCATTATGGACGGCTGAATTAAACATGGCCGCTGCTGCACATGAAGGAAAACAGAGCGTGAGTCATCAACCTGCAGCCAGCAGTCCAATCAAGGGCCGGGGAGCCTCACCTGAGAGCTCTGATTGGACCAGAGACTCCGAGCTGAGGACAGAAACTCTCTCAAGTTTTTATCTTTAAAGTTTATTCAAACTTCTCAACACGTCACCATGGTAACAGACCTGAACTGACACCTGAGAGATGATGGTGATAATGAGGAGGGGGAGGAGGAAGAGGAGGAGGAACACTTCCTGCTCAGGTGAATCCAGGTTCTCTACACCGTGTGGTGACGTGCTAAAGACAACAGATAGAAGATGATACGTGCTGATATGAACCAACGAGTGACGTCACTGGTGTCAACGTGTTCTAACCTTCATCTTGCTGAATATCATGAACAACATGACACGCCACATACCAACCTACTGCAGGTTTAGATGCCATGTCAATTTCCACCTGTTACTTTGTGGATGAAAGTTCGACCCATCCACCTCCCGTCACAGTGTACAGACTATAGGGACGCCTCCCAGTGCGTATCAGACCGCCATGAAAGGTTTGTCTTTGCAGCGGTACCTGAGGCCGACATCACTGACAAAGGGACGGTATTTGACGAGCTGGGAGCTTTTTTTAACATCCCGATGTTGGTTGCAGCTTCCTGCGACATCAGCATCAGTCTTGGGAGGATACGTAGCATGTAAAATGTAGACGTGAGAGGCGTGATGTGTGACGAGTCAGGATGAGAGCATGTTGGTGTCTCTGTGTGCAGCTACATTAAAGTGAGAGTAATCAGTAGTTTTCAGATGAATGTAATGAAGTAAACATGCACAATGACACAGGAGTAAAGTTCAGGCACAGTCAGACATGTGGTCGATGGTTCATCAGCCTCTCTCAGGTTGTTAACGTGTGACGTAATCACTGACTGTGTGTGGTTGTTGTGCGCCATGTAGCGAGCGTCTCTGTCGTCCTTGACCCGTCATGTCTCTCCTCAGGAAGCTGCATGTAAATTAACGAGCAGGTAATTAATCTTAATTAGTGAGGAGGAGACAGTGTGTGTGTGTGTGTGTGTGTGTGTGTGTGTATGTCAGCAGACAGCTGGACTCTCTGCTGCTGCCTTGCTCCGGGGCACTGCTGCTGTTTCAGGGATTAAACCTGCGACCTTCAGCTGCTGCAGCTGGAACAACTCCTGCAGATCAACACAGAGACGTTTGTTCTGAAAGAACCCTGAACAGTTTCAGGGTTAAATCAGCACCAAGCTGTCAGACGACAGAACACTGATGGCTGCAACGTTTAAAATCACACAGGTGGCACCGTAGAGCCCCTACGACGTCCCAACTTTACACGGGACCAAATGACGACAGCATCGTGTGGCTTGAGTGTGTGATATTAGACAGCATGATGACATCACAGAGTCAACACAACAGCGTCGGCCTCTAGTGTGAAATATAACGTACGTGTCAGCAGCTCTTTATAAACAATAACAATGACGTCACATGTCAGTAACAATCATTTAGCGTCCCTGTTATATGGCGTCTGATCTCAGTTCAGCTCCTCAAATATGGTCAATGGTTCCTGTGTCGAACACCAACAAGAAGAGCCGTCCTTTTGCAATTCGGTCTCGCTACAAAGTCATTGAAAACCAGTGCTTGGTCAGTGACTTCCGATATCAAACACCAATATAAATAGCCATCCTTTCACGTCAGCATGATACGCAGCCAGTTGCCATTGTTTTTTAATGGCGTGCGGCGGTGACAACAATGAAAGTTAAAGGAGCAATAAGCGAAATTCATCATTTCTAGATTGAAGGAATTAAAAAATTGCTATGTGAAGAACTAGAGGTGTAATTTCATCTGGAGTATAGCATGACCTCACACACCCTCTCTCTGTGTTGATCTCCAGCCCCTTGTTTACAAGCCGGTCCGGCTGCGCGTTCATGTACGTTCATGTGAATCCCCACCTCCCCCCCTCTCGGAGCCCTTGGCCCTCCCTCCAGGCTACAGCCAGTGAGCAATGGCAGTGCATATTTTCGAAGTGAAATGGCGGAGTCAAATATCTGTTTTAATTAGTGTTACAGTAACGTTAGGCACATGTCGCTATGTTGATTCAATTAATGTTACAATCGTAGCATGGGTTAATGTCCGGAGCTTGAGTTATTAGCGGCTC
>NC_065518.1:5284001-5320813 GCF_006386435.1 Epinephelus moara | reverse complement strand
GCTCTAGTGCTAACTCCAGGAGCTAACGCTAACGTCCCTACTCTGCGTGAGCCGGAGCCATGAGCTGCGGGCTCACGGAGAAGAGTAGGGACGTTAGCATGACAGCCGACTAGTGCTAACGCTAACAGGAAAGCAGGGAAATAGCTAAACACAGCAGAGGCCGAGAGTGAGTGAAAGACGTTGCTAACTGCTAAACTAAGCCAAACTAAGTTGGCTGTTTAGGTTTTATTTCCTCGCCCCTGTGGCAAGTGAATCTGCCTGTAGTGAAACCGGGGCTAACCGGTGCTTCCTCCTCAGGCTCCACTTCACTCAGCTGCCAGCACAGCCAGTTAGCCTCTGCCAGCTTTCCAGCTAATGTTAGCCCCAGCTCTCCGTTTGGATCCAACCGGAGCACGGAGTCCTGGTTTGTTATTCAGGTTAATGTGGGAAGAAGCAGCGGGTATATCGGGCAGCTGAGTGAAGTGGAGACTGTGGAGGAAACACCAGGACCGTCTGGATGTAATAGTCCGTGGAGGTGCTGCGGTCCTCAGCTACACAGACGAGGCGTGGGGGTTGGGGAGCAGAGGTAGAGGGAGGAGTGGCTCATGACACACTTTGTTTTGGTCTACAGGCAGTGCACAACAGCAAACCTAGCGGTGAAACAATTTCGCTTTTTGCCCCTTTAAGGTGGAGGAAGTCCGAGTAAGGTGGATGTGAGGGGTGGTGGATGGGTCCAACAACCACTGACTTTCACCCAGGAGGCCAGTGTTCACTTCCTGTAAGACTGTAACACCAAACCCTGCTCTTCTTTGGTCTGAGCTGGAATAATGTAAAGTAACTGATTACTTTCAAACAAAAGTAACTAGTAATATGTGATTACATTTTAACAGTAGGCCTTACGTGCCTGTGTTTGACCTTCCTCCACCCTGTGACGGAGGCTGCTCTGTGATGGAAACAGTTCTGTGTCTCTGTGGGCTTCGATCTGTCCGTCAGCAGTTTGACATTAATATTCATATAAAACTTTATACAGTAAAACTCTGAAGCTGTTTGACTGACAGCTGGAGACGGACCAATCACCAGCCGATCTGCGGACATAAAGGAGGATCAACCTGAACGTGACGGATGTTAAACCTCAATATGTTCACACACACACACACACACACACACACACACACACACACACTCAGCTCAGGATGATTGACAGAGCTAATTAACAGCAGTGTGTGTAGATCAGCCCTCAGAAGCTGATTCCCCGTCTGACACAGACACACACATTTAAATAACATTAAACCTGAGCACTGTGTTTCACACACTCAGCATCTCACACACCTGAAATAACTGTTATGAAGAAGACGATGATGATGATGATGATTGATGGTGTTTCACCAGCCCTGCACGCTGAGGGCCTGCCGCCACAGACGCTAACATGGATGATTAATTTAGGTTTAATTACCTAGACGGCTCGTTAACAGATACCTGACCACCTGTCTGTCTGTCTGTCCCTCTGTCTGGGCATCCAGCTCAACACTCTAAAGGTGTGGACACACCAAACCGACATCAAAGAACTATCGGCGACGAAAGCCAACTGTTGCGCTGTCTACGTCGCCTCACGTCGCCCTGTGTCAGTTGCATTTGAACACACTACACAGACTATATCCAACGGCCAACTAGCACGTACGTTCTGTACATCCTGTCAGCCGAGGGGTTTCCTATCTGTGCAGCTGAGCACCGCAGCACCTCCACGGACTATTACATCCAGACGGTCCCGGTGTTTCCTCCACAGGCTCCACTTCACTCAGCTGCCCGATAAACCCGCTGCTTCTTCCCACTTTAACCTGAATAACAAACCAGGGCTCGGTGCTCCGGTTGGATCCAAACGGAGAGCCGGGGCTAGCTCCGAGACTAGCGGAGGCTAACTGGCTGTGCTTCCCTCCATCATGCTGCGCTAGCCGCTCCCAGCTAGCCCCGGCTCTCCGCTTGGATTCAAATGGAGAGCCGGGGCTAGCTGGGAGGCTAGCGGAGGCTAACTGGCTGTGCTTCCCTCCGGTCATGCTCCCAGCTAGCCCCAGTTTGTTATTCAGGTTAAAGTGGGAAGAAGCAGCGGATCTGTCGGGCAGCTGAGTGAAGCAGAGCCTGAGGAGGAAGCACCGGTTAGCCCCGGTTTCACTACAGGCAGATTCACTCACTACAGGGGCGAGGGAATGAGACCTAAACAGCCAATCAGAGTGATCTCTTTCACTGACTAGCTCCGCCACCGATTCAACATGCTCAATCGGCCGAAAAGCCGTCGACGCCAAAGTGCCAACAGTGCGGGACACACCGCAAAAACTAAGCCGACAGACGCTCACCTTGAACGAAACTAGACGCTCATTTGTCTCGGCTTGTGGAGGTTCTTGGTGAGGGCGTCCTGGAGTCACCACCACGGTGTGATTGTGCTCATTCTGACAGAGGCCGAGGCCTGTCATCCTACAGATGCTCAGGTACCAAAAGAAGGGACCCAGAGAGGCAAGCTACAACACCTAGGCAGAGCTAATGACCATGTGAGGCTGAACGCCAAAGCATGGGTGAGTCCTGCAGCTACATGCTAATGTTATTAGCAAAATTTATTTATCTATTTATTCATTTATTACTCTTCCTGGGGTCCACACAAGCAAACATCACATCCTATCATATTGAAATGTATAATTAAAAAGGCAAAAACGAACAAAATACAACAAGAAAACAGGAAAACTACAAAACAATAATCATACAACAAATAAATGAAACCAATAACCTGTGGCATTTAACACTGTATGAATTAGCCTAGCAGCTAGCTGACTGTTCTCATATGAAGTCAGGATAAATCACACACAGGACTGACAATGTCTCCGTGATGTGGAATTTTTATGATCTTCAATTTACTGTTTCTTATCTGTAAAATCAATCAAAGCTTCGTTTCCACTGAGGGAAAAGGTTTCAGCTGACAAAAATAAACAGGAGGTCTGCTTCACTGTGACATGGAGGTACATGCAGAACCTTCGCTGTAGGTATGACGTCAGTTCAACGCAGACGAATCAATCCTCCATAAGACTCACATCCTTCATTTGTAACATCAGACAGTGACGACTTTCAGTTAATTTCCTCCTGACTTATTTCTCTATTAAAAAAATTATAAGTGGTTTATGACATCAGACACACAAAGGTAAAAAAACATCACAGTTATGGCGACGCTCCCCTTCATATGTTGGTACAAACGTTCTGCTGGTGTGTGTCTCACTCTGAGCTACATGTGCAGTGACATTTGTGAGCATCAGGACTCTGACTGTGTTCAAAGCTGCAGCGAGTCGAGCGTCCCACCATCATGTCGTCTTTGAGGCTGATCTGGAAACAGCTGGATCCACATCAGCCTCATGAGCTGACATTCAGCAGGTCGGAGGTCAGAGGTCAGAGAGGAGAGATTTACTGTGTCTAATCTGAATAACACCGCTGTATTCAGATCAGTCGCAGATAGCAAGAACTGTGTGTGTCTGTGTGTATGTGTCCATCAGGTCCATCAGGGGACACCTGCTGCACACACACCGTGTGAGGACTCTTTCTCTGTGTGTGTTTGTGTCCATCATGTTGTGGGGACACCTGTTTCCACCCTACCTTGTGGGGACTCTTGCTCCATGTGTGTTTGTGTGTTGTGGGGACACCTGCTCCACACTACCTTATGAGGACTCTTGTTCTGTGTGTGTTTTTGTGTCTCATTCTTCTTCTGTGGTGTGTATTCTGGCAGCAGGCGGTGATCCTCTTCCTCTCAGTTAAACCAACAACATCCTGTTTAACAGTGCTGTGTTTGTGTTTGCTAGCTCGTTATTGCCGTGATTCACATTTAATTAGTTTACTGTACGAGCTTGTTAGCTGCGAGGGCCTTAACAAGGACCTGGCCTTGAGACTAACAGGCTGAATGTCACACTAATGATTTAATTACTCAGGCAGCACCGATATCAGCTCGTTAGCATCAGAGTGTGTTAACGAGATGCTGAGTGTGTTTACAGGAAGTGTTTTAACTCTAATTGTTTAATTGTTTGCTTTCAGTGTGTAAATGATCTCCGGGCTGTGAGTCGCTCGTTAGGGTGTTAACGAACATCCACGCCTCTTTAATTAATGTAAAGTGAGAAGAAACTCCCAGAAGGGACTGAGGCAGTCTCATGACCAGTATGTAACCAGTGGGACCAGTTTAGGACCAGTCTTATCAGAGGGCAGCTCAGTGACGTGTCACAGACGGGTCTGATCTCCTTAATTAACCCTCTCCTGTATCTGTTTTTTACTGACCAGTCCTTTAACTTCACTTGACACTTTGACCTCACTGTGACATCACTGTGACCACAGGAAGCTTTCAGTCTCATCAAAGTGACATGAAACCAAGACTCCAACATTTTAAATGTTGTTGAGCTGATGACCTGAAACACTGGTTCCCAAACTATGGTCCATGTTCAAGCAGTGGGACTTGAGCTCCCTCTGGTGGTACGTTGAGGAATCTCAAAAATATTTAAAGAAAAATTAAAAAGAAATAAGAATTAAAATTACTGCCGCCAAAATACATTTTAAATAACAAATACTTGGACTGTGAGATCCCTGAAATGTGATGTAGCTTTGTAATTCCTGCAATATTTTAGTTTCGTTATCACCCCGCCACGTAGTCCCATTCACTAACATAGTGAGCGTAAACGTCCACAATTAGTTACAAGTGTGATGTAAGACAATCGGAAAAGGGAAAAACTCTGCAGTCGAGAAGAAGAAAAGAAGAAGAAAAGTGCGGCTCAGGAGTCAAATACTGTAAAACTTCAGTCTCATTCATCAGCCCGGTGTGGCTACACATTTAGACAAATAAAGGCATGTCTCTATTAGAGGTCTGGTCTCGTTTCCAAGTAGATCATTTTTATAGAAGTTCCAAAAATTTATAAAATGTTTTAACATTTCGTCGACTAAACTGTGAGTCATAGTGACGTCTGTAGCCCAGCGCTGTTTCTCTCGAACATCAGGAACGGTAGTTTGTCTTGAGTCTACTTAGCGAATCCAGAAAAGTCTCAGAAGAAAATATTGAATGTAACAGAGACAGATTTGTTTACTGTCATTCTGAGGTACCAGATATTCATAAATACTTTACAGCAGAGCAGCTACATAACGGTAAAGCATATTAATAATTAGACAAATCAGTAATGTAGATAAACTAATTAAACAGATAAACTAATAAAACAGACTCAATGAGGCTGTGTTACCTTTATTATACGTGTTCAGAAAAAATTTAATTCATGTTTTCTGGTCCCTGAGGGAAACAAGATCTGACTCCTGTGTCAGTGGTGTGCTGGAGGGTAGACGCAGGTATACGGGTTATACCCTCCTGTTTTCCAGGCTGTTTACAGTCAGCCAAAGACATTAGAATATATAGGAGAGTATTCACACCTGCTCCTGCGTCAGTGTCTGAAATGCCCCGCCCACCACCAACACACGTGAAGGTCTAGAGCCCATCATTGCTGTTTTCAGCTTTAGTATATTGTCTTTGTTTTCGTGTTCAGATTTGTCTGATTGTTTGAAACAATGAGATGTATGGAATTTTATTTATTTTATTTTTTATTTGACAGGGACGATGCAATTTCACATAGTTCCAGTAGAGAGCGTGAGAGTGATGTGTAGCACATAGCTATTGCTAATTTTCAACTCTTGTCCCGAGCTTGGCTTTTACATGTCGACGTGAACTGTCAATACTTACAGAAATTATCTTTTATTTTTATTCTTTTATTTTTCTGTGAAAGAAAAACAGAAATACAGACAGAAACCGTGGTGTTGTCTGTCAGTCTGTCAGTGTGAGTGAAGGTTCAGGATGTTTGAGCATGTTGTTGTGTTTGTTTCGCCTTTGTTAATAATCTGTTGGATGAGAATATTTTATATTAAATCAACTTAAATTTACCGATAGATTCAGTCTCAGATGTTTTTCTCTCACTACTCTTGTATTTTGACTCTCTCTATAATGGACTCTCCCTCTCCTCTTCCTCTCTCTTCATCTCTGTCTGTCCGCCTGTGTGTCTGCCTGTCTGTCTGTTTGTAGCTGCAGGGCTCTGTCAGCGTTGTTTCTCTCTGCGGCTGATTGGCTGCTGAATTACAGAGGGAATCACTGTGATTGGCAGCAGAGAGCCCACAGTAACAGCTTGGCAGGAAGAACACAGGACTACTAATTACTGAGGTGTGTGTGTGTGTGTGTGTGTGTGTGTGTGTGTGTGTGTGTGGTTCGGATGATGTGACGATCATGTTGTTCCCAGCGGTCATCAGAGAAGATTAGCTGTTATCGCCGGGGGAAACACACACACACCTCGTCAGGTGTTTCTGACACTTCATTTTCTTCTTCTTCTCTTTATCTTCAGGGTGGACACAAAAACAGGAACAGTGACAGCAGCAGCGTTCACACGCACACTTTTATTTTGGTAAAACCAGAATCAGAACTCCGTCCTGAAACATCATCACAATGAATTGCTCTGTTTTGAAAAACCATCTCGGATCAAAGTTGTCATCCCAAGGCTGAAAACAGGGAGATACGAGGTTTTCACAGGATGGCCTTGTTACAAATGTGTAAAGTTGGGGGTGGGGGTGGGGTTGTTTAGTGGTTTTAATTTGGACTTATTTATTTTGTTAAAGAGAGCATGCCATCCAAACCTGAGGGCGGGTTTAAAATTCACCAAAATTTATCACAGCCAGAAACTGTAAAATCATGAATTATGATTGAATTTTTAAATTTCCAACAGTCCTTGAACACATCATGTGTTATATTTTAGCGATATTTCATTAGAATCACTTAATTCTATGTCTCATTTAAAATTTGTCCAAAAATAAAACGTTTGTATGACAAGCGTATCCGATCATATCTGACCGTATCTGACCATGTCTGATCGTATCTGACCGTGTCTGACTGTGTCTGACCCTATCTGACTGTATCTGACCGTGTCTGAAAGTATCTGATTGTATCTGACCCTATCTGACCCTATCTGACCGTATCTGACAGTATCTGACTGTATCTGATCGTATTTGAAAGTATCTGACTGTATCTGATCGTATCTGACCCTATCTGACCCTATCTGACCGTATCTGAAAGTATCTGACTGTATCTGATCGTATCTGACCGTGTCTGACCCTATCTGACCGTGTCTGATCGTATCTGACCGTATCTGAC
This sequence comes from Epinephelus moara, assembly GCF_006386435.1. Lineage (NCBI taxonomy): Eukaryota > Metazoa > Chordata > Actinopteri > Perciformes > Serranidae > Epinephelus > Epinephelus moara. The sequence goes on along the minus strand of NC_065518.1, from coordinate 5,313,648 downwards.
CCTATCTGACCATATCTGACCCTATCTGACCGTGTCTGATCGTATCTGACCGTATCTGACCCTATCTGACCGTTTCTGACCGTATCTGATTGTATCTGACCCTATCTGACTGTATCTGACCCTATCTGACCGTGTCTGATCGTATCTGACCCTACCTGACCCTATCTGACTGTATCTGACCCTACCTGACCATGTCTGATCGTATCTGATTGTATCTGACCCTATCTGACTGTATCTGACCCTATCTGACCATGTCTGATCGTATCTGACCGTATCTGATTGTATCTGACCCTATCTGACCGTATCTGACCATGTCTGATCGTATCTGACCGTGTCTGACCGTGTCTGACCGTATCTGATTGTATCTGACTGTATCTGACCGTATCTGACCATGTCTGATCGTATCTGACCGTATCTGACCGTGTCTGACCGTATCTGATTGTTTCTGACCCTATCTGATCGTATCTGACTGTATCTGACCATGTCTGACCGTATCTGATTGTATCTGACTGTATCTGACTGTATCTGACCATGTCTGACCCTATCTGATCGTATCTGACTGTATCTGACCATGTCTGACCGTATCTGATTGTATCTTACCCTATTTGACCGTTTCTGATTGTATCTCTTCGTATCCGACCGTATTCCGACCCTATCTGACCCTGTCTGGCCGTATCTGATTGTATCTGCTCGTATCTGACCGTATCCAACCGTATCTGACCCTGTCTGGCCATTTCTGACTGTATCTTTGTCATGAGGGTTTCCCCACTTTAGGAGACCAATCACTCCAACGGGGAGAAGTGAACATGAGAACAAATTAGGAACGTTCCTTTCGCCCCAAAGTCAGTGAAGTAAAAATGTGACCCATTTTTCACAAGCTCCGCCCCTTCTAAATATTCTGACACTGAAATGTATTTTTTATTCAAATCAGGAGAAAATGAACTTTGATTGAGATGTGTTTATGTTTTAGTAACATACTCGTGATCTCACACACATATCTGTTGATATCAGACATTCAGCGAGCAGATAAAAACCAGAAACCAACATTAAATCTGTTCTTTATAAAGTGTCGTATTGTTTTGAATCTGATTTCATCGTCCATGTGACGTTTACATCCAAACAAGGTGGTGGGACGTGAAGGAGAGGAGACCATGCGCAGGCAGGAGTGTATACCATCTCTTTTTATTGGTGCAGCTTGGGTTATATTTGATTAAACTACCCAGCAGGATATAAAAGTTAACCTTTGTTTATTTCACTGTTCTCCAGGAACCTTCAGAGTCAGAAGTGTGTATCCATCTCTGTTTCATGTGTGGCCGTGAGACTGATGAAACCAGTGAAAGAGAGGAAGAAGAAGAAGAAGAAGAAGAAGAAGAAGAAGAAGTCCATAGTGTTTCTCATCATATCTCCCATCATGTTTCTTCCCACCTCAGACTCGGCGCTGGATGAAAGTTGAGAAACATTTTTAGTTTTAAAATCGGAGTTATTATTTTTTGACTTTTTCTAATGATGAAAAAAGTGGAATTCTCCTTTAAGACTTTTCCCTGTGGAGCAGGAAGCTGCTTCAATCACACACTGGTCATCTGTGTGTGTGAGTGTGTGTGTGTGTGTGTGTGTGTGTGTGAGGTGATTGATGATTGGAAGCTGTTCAGATCTATCAGAGAGTGCCTAGTTTAGAGGACGAGAGCGCCCTGAAGCATTCTGGGAAATATCACATATTCCCTCTAATGTTGACTCTGATCTGCCGCTCAGTGTGTGTGTGTGTGTGTGTGTGTGTGTGTGTGTGTGAACTTCAGGACTTTAATGTGACCTGTTTGAAACCCAAACTGCAGATTTACACCATCAGTGATGCTCTGCTGTTTAATGAGACGGTGAATTCATCTGTAATTAAAGTATTCACACACACACACACACACACACACACACACACACTCAGGAGTCATATTTCAATATGGAAAGAAATTATTATTTGAAACTCTACAATAAAAGTCTGATTTTATTTAACATAGAATCAAAGTCAAGACAAGAAACACGATGGACCGACCTGGTCTCACTCTGAAGTTGCTGAATAGCAGCACTTGGTCAGTGACTTCTGATGTTAGACACCAATGGAAAAAGCCGTCCTTTTCCTAAACATGACCAAGTGTGTGTGTTGGCTAAACGTAACCACATGTGTGTCTTGGCTAAACGTAACCACGTGTGTGTGTTGGCTAAACATAACCACATGTGTGTTGGCTAAACATAACCACGTGTGTGTCGGCTAAACATAACCATGTGTGTGTGTGTTGGCTAAATGTAACCATGTGTGTGTGTTGGCTAAATGTAACCACGTGTGTGTGTCGGCTAAATGTAACCACGTGTGTGTGTGTTGGCTAAACATAACCATGTGTGTGTGTTGGCTAAACGTAACCATGTGTGTGTGTCGGCTAAATGTAACCACGTGTGTGTGTCGGCTAAATGTAACCACGTGTGTGTGTGTTGGCTAAATGTAACCACGTGTGTGTGTCAGCTAAACGTAACCATGTGTGTGTGTCGGCTAAACGTAACCATGTGTGTGTGTGTTGGCTAAACGTAACCATGTGTGTGTTGGCTAAACTTAACCGTGTGTGTGTCGGCTAAATGTAACCATATGTGTGTGTGTCGGCTAAACGTAACCACATGTGTGTGTGTGTCGGCTAAACGTAACCACGTGTGTGTGTTGTACTGACGTAGTGCTTTTATTTTGAAAGAGACTGTATGCAAACTGTACATTTCCTGTGTAAACAGAAGGGTATTTTGAAAACAGACAATGCATGTAACAGGCTGAAGTTGACACGGCGTCCCAGAACATTAACAACCAACATACCCAGGGTACCTTGGACGTCATATGTGGACGTGGAAAGTCCATGACCAAACGTGGACATGTGACGAGGTCGCAGTGAGGATGAGTTGGATGAAGACCGAGCCACTGGACGCCTCCTCAAGGAACACTTTAAGAACCCCAGGACCTATGATATAGACTTCAGTAATTCATTGAGGAGCCCTGGTACCTTCTTAAGGGTCCTTTGGACGTCCTCAATGGTCATTAAAGACTTCCAGAAGTTTCTCAGTGTACTCCATGTCTCCATGTACGGTTGCCTCGGCCTCCAGTGTGTGAATCTGTGAATGTGACTTGTATGGAAGAATAGAAAAGTATTCTCCAGGTGCAGGTCCATTTAGGTGTAGTAGAAGCAAAGTGACAGATCAGATCATCACCTGCAAACTGTTGCTCTGCTAATACAGATATTTGTTTTATCCAGAAACAGAACCGCCCTTCAATGGACAAATTAATAAGTGAAGTGAAGTATGAACCAACTGTTGTTCTCATGATGTATCACCAAACGTCATCGTCTCTTTCCAACCTGTAGAGTAAGACACGCCCACTGATGTCATCTCTGTTCACACCTCAGGCCAAAGACAACCTGATATTTTTTGGTTCCAGTAGATAACCAACTTTTGGGTTCTGAACCAATTTATCTTCTTCACTGATTCAGTCAGACGTCTCTAAAAACTCTGACAGAGGAGAAAAACACAGACAATCAAACCTGAAAATTATAATGACGAGCTAAAGTTTCACACTCAGTGTGCGAAAGTGACACGAACGTGACACAACGTGAGGTCATATCTATTTTTAGACGTGCAACAATTTCGGACAAAAACATTGACTCACCTTTAGATTTCAGGCGTCCAGGGTTTCGCTCCGACCTCTGGAGGGGGGTCATTTTTAATTAACAAACTCTATTCTGATATTTTTTTCATTCAATTTAGCATCTATTTACCTTAAAAACAGTTTTAATTTTGAATGGATGAATGATGAGCTGTGATGTTAAAAACATTAGTGGTTGTTAGTCATTAATATTATGAAGAAATAGAATATTTTACAACTGCTATCAATTCAATGTAGGACACAGTCGTTCTCCTGTAATGGACCTGAGTATTTTTATTATCTGTGACTTTACACTCCTCCACATCTCAGAGGGAAACATTGTTCTGTTCTTGTGTGAGGTAAATGTCCTCCTTAATGTGTCCCCAAACGTTCTCCTCGTCCATGACCTTTGACCTCTTCAGAGTGTTTAGGTCTGATGTTAATACACTAAAGGTTGTTTGTTTTTACTTCTCGAACCAGAAACAAAACCAGGACCAGGACTAGAAACAGTACCAGGACCAGGACCAGGACCAGATTGTAAGAATCAGATCTCTGTGGAGTCAGGAAGTTAAACTTGTTGTGACTCGTCCCGTGCAACCGTCTGTCTGCTGAAATCTGTCAGTTTGTCCTAAAGGTCGACGGCAGCGACTGAGTAAAATCTAATGACAGGTATATAAAACGTGTGTGTGTCTATGTGTGTGTGTGTGTGTGTAGCATTAGCGGCACCCTGAAGACATTAACGAGATCCATAAAAGGAAAAAATTAAAGTTTTAATGTGAGGTGGTCATCACCCAGCTGCTGTGTGTGTGTGTGTGTGTGTGTGTGTGTGTGTGTGTGTGTGCGGGGGGTGTGTCCGGAGGCTGGTCAGTTTGTCTCGTTAATGACCCCTCCCACCTTAACGAGCTAACGAGCTAATAATGAGAGCTCGTTAAGACGGACAGACAGACGGAGCTCAGCCAATAAAACACAGTTAGTGCTCTCTGTAACGACACACCTGCTGAAACCACGGCAATGGGCCAGGCAGGTGGGTGGTGGGGGGGGTCAGCTGTCAATCATACTTCCTGTGTCTGCTGTTGTCTCAGAAACATGACCTCAGGTAACTGAAGCATCAGGGCTGTTACCATGGAGACCTGCAGGTTAAACTGTTGGCCTGTGTTGATACCGGGCAGCCAATCAGAGAGCAGGATTCTCTGTCACCAGTTTATCATTTAGTTTTGAGTCTGGAGTCACTGAGGAGGTTCCAGGGGTCCTTGAGCATGTACCCAAGGTAACCTGGACTGACCAGAGGTGCTTGAGAAACTAAACTTCACATCTTTAATGATCACTGAGGACATCCAAAGGATCCTTGACAAGGTACCAGAGGTCCTCAAGGTTCCATGTAGTCCTTGAAGAGGTACAAGTTCAGTTCAGTTCAGTTCAGAAAAAGTCCTTGAGGAACTCTGAGTTGTTCTTGAAATTGTTCCAGGGGTGCTTGAGAGGGTTCAATCGACCTATGAGGGTCTCTGAGAGGGTTTGAGCGGCATTTGAGAAGGCTTCAGGGGACGTTTTGGATTTTTCAGAGGTTCCAGGAATCCTCGAGAAGGTACCAGAGGTTCTTAGTTTGAACGGTCCTTGAGGAGGTTGCATTTGGTCCTTGAAGACATAGGAGTAGTCCTTGTTGAGCTGTATGTTGTTCATGAAGAGGTTCTTGAATTGGTTCCAGGGGTGCTTGCAGAGTTTCAATAGGCCTGTATGGTTTTTGAAAATCCAAAATGTCCCCTGCAGCCTCCTCAAGTGTTCAAACCTTCTCAGAAGTCCTTAAAGAGGTTCCAGGGATCCTTGAGAAGGTACCAGAGGTTCTTAGTTTCATTGGTCTTCGAGGAGGTTACATCTGACCTTGAAGCGCTTCCAGTTTACACTGAAGGGGGTTCCATGTTTCTTTCAAGAGGTTCCAGAGATCAGTGAGGAGGTACCAGAGGTTCTTCGGTTGAATTGTCCTTAAGAAGGTTGCATGTAGTCCTTGAAGAGATACAAGTAGTCCTTGAGGAGCTGCAAGTTGCTCATGAAGAGGTTCTTGAAATGGTTCCAGGGATGCTAAAGGAAGTTCAATCAGCCTGTGAGGGTCTTTGATAAGGTATGAGCAGCACTTGAGGAGGCTGCAGAGGACAATTTGGATTCTCAGAGGTCCTTGAAAAGGTTCCAGGGGTCCTTGCAGTGGTTGAAATAGACCTTGAGCCTTGAAGCTGTCAACTGTGTTAATAACAGTACAGGACAAAGTGTCACTGAAGGTCTGAACAATAAAAAGATTTAATTAAAATTGAATATAATTATATTATTAATTATATTAAATAAATCTGCTCAAAATAATGTTTAAAATAAAATAATAAAATATTAACATTTAGTTTTGAATCTCTGCATTAACTGAATTTAACATAGAATGTAATTGGGACGAATAATTTACAAAGAAAACGTGATCTGTCACTGAAACGCAGAATATAACCTCTAATACACACAGCTAACAGACTGTATATAATGATATAATAATAATATAATGAGCGTCAGTCTGCAGCAGGAAGTTTCGAGTTTTATTAGATTTGAACAGAAAAGATTCTTATGATGGTTTTAATCAAAGAGGAAACGATGAATAAAAGATTAAAGAACAGGTGAGTTAAAATTTAAACATTTACCTTCATCATTATTATTCCTCAACATAATGTGATCAGAACTGTAACCTGACACCCTTCATTAACCACCGTCACCATGGTAACCATCGACTCAACCGCCGCCCCAACTAATGGGAGAGGAAGTGATTCAAGTATAAAGAGGAGGAGGAGGAGGAGGAGGAGGAGGGGCAGGAGGAGGAGAACATGCCGAGGTTATAATGAAGGTTGAATAATAAATAAACACAGTTTAACTTCAGTCCTAACCTGGTTTAGTGTTGGTCCTGGTTTAGTGTTGGTCCCGGTTTAGTGTTGGTCTTGGTTTAGTGTCCTGGTCTTTAATGATCTTTAACTCTGTTGAACGACCACGCTCCTGAAATCACTTGATAAAGACCTAATGATTAAACCTTCATCCTCCTCTTCCTCAGTGTCTCTCCTGACAGAACAACAGATTTGATTGATTTAATCACCGAGTTGAGACAGACAGACAGACAGACAGACAGAGGCTAACCCTGTGTGAAGTTGAGGACTGCTGGTCCGTCCTCTGTCTCCAGAGGACAGAGACACAGTCGTTCTCCTGTAATGGACTTTCCATGTTGGATTCACAGCTCTGAGCTGATGAGGTGAAGCTGAGCGGCTGATGAACGGATGAACGGGCCGATGATGTTCTGTTCAGCAGTTAAGTGATTTGAGATGTAAACGGTGGACAGACAGACAGATGGACAGACAGACAGACAGACAGAGAAACAGACAGATGTTACCCACAGAGTGAATCCATCAGACAGTTTAATAAACAAACTGATCTTGTTCTCTGAGGGAATCTGCAGGGCTGCGTCCAACTGTTTATCCACAGAGGTCAGAGGTCAGAGGTTGGACTTACACTCTGACTGAATCAGTTCACACAGGAACAGTCCTACCTCTAATATTATCACCATATTAAATATCTACAGGTTCTATAACATGTCATGTCTGCACAGATGATCCCGTCTCTCTCTCTCTGTGTCTCTGTCTGCAGCTTCGCTGTATTTATTTTATTGTTTTAGTTTTAATGTGTTTCTGTATTTTCCAGTCCTGCAAAGAGCAGCAAACGTTTCACTGCACCGTGTAGAAATATGTCAAGGATGTCACAAATTAAACATTTAATAGTTGTTCGACCTCAGAAATCTAACTTGTGATCAGTTTACTTTTTCCTTTGCTTCGTAAAGTCTATTTTAAAACAACCTTTATCACTAACTCAGTTTAATCAGATCTGTTTGAGAGAGAGAGTTGAGACGGAGTCAAAGATAGATAAAAACAGTTTCTATGACCAGCTGAGGTAGAAACCCACAAAGAGCTTTTCTTGGTACCTCACCTACAGGACAGAGTGAAATATACACAGATTTTAAAATACAGCATGATGCAAAGTAAAATGTGAATAAAGATACAGACCACACGACCATACTGAGGAGAAATAAATATCAGAACTCTGCAGAAACACAACACACTGATCATGTAAACACCAAACCAACTTTATCTGTCCCACAGCGGGGACATTTGCAACATCACGTCAGCAGAGTGACAAACAGGAAACATCGGTAAGAAAAAAAAAACAAATTATATATAATTGCATAAAATAAGTAACTGTATGAAAGCACAAAGTAATATCATAATGAATCATCAGAAAGCAGCAGGTTATGACACAGAGACTGAGTTTAGATATTCTGATATTAAACCTGAGTTATTGATCGTGAGCAGCAAAAAAATAAAAACCAGATATGATGAAAAAAAAACAAACAGGCTGACTGTCAGAGCAGATATTACAACATGTATCATGTGAAGATATTTCACAGTTGTTCAGTATTAAAGTTCATGTTTGTATCAAGACGTCCAGCCAGTTAAAAGTTTCACTTCCTGTTTCAGTGTTTCAGCATTTCAGTGTTTCAGTGTTTCAGTGTTTAAATGTTTCAGTGTTTCGGTGTTTCAGTGTTTCAGTTTTTCAATGTTTCAGTGTTTCAATGTTTCAGTGTTTCAGTGTTTCTTTCAGTGTTTCAATGTTTCAGAGTTTCAGTGTTTCAATGTTTCAGTGTTTCGGTGTTTCAATGTTTCAGTGTTTCAATGTTTCAGTGTTTCAGTGTTTCAATGTTTCAATGTTTCAGTGTTTCCCTGATTCAGTGTTTCAGTGTTTCAATGTTTCTGTGTTTCAGTGTTTCATTGTTTCAGTGTTTCCCTGATTCACTGTTTCAGTGTTTCAATGTTTCAGTGTTTCGGTGTTTCAATGTTTCAGTGTTTCAATGTTTCAGTGTTTCAGTGTTTCAATGTTTCAATGTTTCAGTGTTTCCCTGATTCAGTGTTTCAGTGTTTCAATGTTTCTGTGTTTCAGTGTTTCCCTGATTCACTGTTTCAGTGTTTCAATGTTTCCCTGTTTCATTGTTTCAATGTTTCAGTGTTTCCCTGTTTCATTGTTTCAATGTTTCAGTGTTCCAGTGTTTCAATGTTTCAATGTTTCAGTGTTTCCCTGTTTCATTGTTTCAATGTTTCAATGTTTCAATGTTTCCCTGTTTCATTGTTTCGGTGTTTCAGTGTTTCAGTGTTTCAATGTTTCAGTGTTTCGGTGTTTCAGTGTTTCAGTGTTTCAATGTTTCAGTGTTTAGAGTTTCCTTTTTTCGGTGTTGCGGTGTTTCAGTGATTCACTTTTTCAGTGTTTCATTTTTTTGGTGTTTCAGTGATTTAGTGTTTCGACATTTCAATGTTTTAATGTTTCAGTGTTTCGGTGTTTCATTTCAATGTTTCCATGTTTCAGTGTTTCAGTGTTTCAGTGTTTCAATGTTTCAGTGTTTCAGTGTTTCGATGTTTCATTTCAATGTTTNTTTAGTGTTTCGACATTTCAATGTTTTAATGTTTCAGTGTTTCGGTGTTTCATTTCAATGTTTCCATGTTTCAGTGTTTCAGTGTTTCAGTGTTTCAATGTTTCAGTGTTTCAGTGTTTCGATGTTTCATTTCAATGTTTCGATGTTTCAGTGTTTCAGTGTTTCAATGTTTCAGTGTTTCGATGTTTCAATGTTTCATTGTTTCCCTGATTCAGTGTTTCACTGTTTCAATGTTTCAGTGTTTCCCTGTTTCAGTGTCTCAGTGTTTAAATGTTGCCCTGTTTCAGTTTTTCAGTGTTTCAGTGTTTCGGTGTTTCAGTGTTTCCCTGATTCAGTGTTTCACTGTTTCAATGTTTCAGTGTTTCAGTGTTTAAATTTTGCCCTGTTTCAGTGTTTCAGTGTTTCAGTGTTTCAGTGTTTCAGTGTTTCCCTGATTCAGTGTTTCACTGTTTCAATGTTTCAGTGTTTCAGTGTTTCAATTTTGCCCTGTTTCAGTGTTTCAGTGTTTCAGTGTTTCGGTGTTTCAGTGTTTCCCTGATTCAGTGTTTCACTGTTTCAATGTTTCAGTGTTTCAGTGTTTAAATTTTGCCCTGTTTCAGTGTTTCAGTGTTTCAGTGTTTCGGTGTTTCAGTGTTTCCCTGATTCAGTGTTTCACTGTTTCAATGTTTCATTGTTTCAGTGTTTAAATTTTGCCCTGTTTCAGTGTTTCAGTGTTTCAGTGTTTCAGTGTTTCAGTGTTTCCCTGATTCAGTGTTTCACTGTTTCAATGTTTCAGTGTTTCAGTGTTTAAATTTTGCCCTGTTTCAGTGTTTCAGTGTTTCAGTGTTTCGGTGTTTCAGTGTTTCCCTGATTCAGTGTTTCACTGTTTCAATGTTTCATTGTTTCAGTGTTTAAATTTTGCCCTGTTTCAGTGTTTCAGTGTTTCAGTGTTTCGGTGTTTCAGTGTTTCCCTGATTCAGTGTTTCACTGTTTCAATGTTTCATTGTTTCAGTGTTTAAATTTTGCCCTGTTTCAGTGTTTCAGTGTTTCAGTGTTTCGGTGTTTCAGTGTTTCCCTGATTCAGTGTTTCACTGTTTCAATGTTTCATTGTTTCAGTGTTTAAATTTTGCCCTGTTTCAGTGTTTCAGTGTTTCAGTGTTTCGGTGTTTCAGTGTTTCCCTGATTCAGTGTTTCACTGTTTCAATGTTTCAGTGTTTCAGTGTTTAAATTTTGCCCTGTTTCAGTGTTTCAGTGTTTCAGTGTTTCGGTGTTTCAGTGTTTCCCTGATTCAGTGTTTCACTGTTTCAATGTTTCATTGTTTCAGTGTTTAAATTTTGCCCTGTTTCAGTGTTTCAGTGTTTCAGTGTTTCGGTGTTTCAGTGTTTCCCTGATTCAGTGTTTCACTGTTTCAATGTTTCATTGTTTCAGTGTTTAAATTTTGCCCTGTTTCAGTGTTTCAGTGTTTCAGTGTTTCGGTGTTTCAGTGTTTCCCTGATTCAGTGTTTCACTGTTTCAATGTTTCATTGTTTCAGTGTTTAAATTTTGCCCTGTTTCAGTGTTTCAGTGTTTCAGTGTTTCGGTGTTTCAGTGTTTCCCTGATTCAGTGTTTCACTGTTTCAATGTTTCAGTGTTTCAGTGTTTAAATTTTGCCCTGTTTCAGTGTTTCAGTGTTTCAGTGTTTCGGTGTTTCAGTGTTTCCCTGATTCAGTGTTTCACTGTTTCAATGTTTCATTGTTTCAGTGTTTAAATTTTGCCCTGTTTCAGTGTTTCAGTGTTTCAGTGTTTCGGTGTTTCAGTGTTTCCCTGATTCAGTGTTTCACTGTTTCAATGTTTCATTGTTTCAGTGTTTAAATTTTGCCCTGTTTCAGTGTTTCAGTGTTTCAGTGTTTCGGTGTTTCAGTGTTTCCCTGATTCAGTGTTTCACTGTTTCAATGTTTCAGTGTTTCAGTGTTTAAATTTTGCCCTGTTTCAGTGTTTCAGTGTTTCAATGTTTCAATGTTTCCCTGTTTCATTGTTTCAATGTTTTAATGTTTCAGTGTTTCAGTGTTTAAATGTTGCCCTGTTTCAGTGTTTCAATGTTTCAGTGTTTCAGTGTTTCAATGTTTCAGTGTTTCAATGTTTTAATGTTTCCCTGTTTCATTGTTTCAGTGTTTCCCTGATTCACTGTTTCAATGTTTCAGTGTTTCAGTGTTTCAATGATTCAATGTTTCAGTGTTTCAGTGTTTCAATGTTTCAATGTTTCAGTGTTTCACTGTTTCAATGTTTCAGTGTTTCAGTGTTTCAATGTTTCGGTGTTTCGGTGTTTCAGTGTTTCAATGTTTCGGTGTTTCCCTGATACAGTGTTTCAGTGTTTCATTGTTTCAGTTTTTCCCTGATTCAGTGTTTCAGTGATATTTTTTTACCATCAGTTTGTTTGATTATGATTCTTCAGATGATGTGATGCTGAGCTGTGATTGGTTGAGAAGATAAACCTGAGTTTACTGAAGTCGGTCAGCGCTCAACACACACACACACACACACACACACACACACACACACACTGGTGTCCCACTGACCTTATTACCTGTCTCCAGCTGTATGTGTGTGTGTGTGTGTGTGTGTGTGTGTGTGTGTGTGTGTGTGTGTGTGTGTGTGTGTCAGACTGACCATCTGGGCATGCTCCGTAGAGACCTGAGCGCAGCCTCTCATTTATCACCTGGACACAGAAACACATCATCTACAATAACATGTAGAAATAAGTGTCCTGATATTTCCACGTTACTGTAGATCTTTGATGATGTTATCATGTGGTTGTTCGGCTGTAACTCTCCGTCAGGTCTCTATAAAACAGATCATTGATCTCAGCGGGACTCACCTCGTTAGATAAATAAAAATCTTCATCATCTTCATCACAGGTGAAATGTGGCTGCGACTCGTTACCAGATTGTTTTTTGAAGATGATTGGAGCTGACACAGAGTCATGGATGAATCTGATTGGTCCTTTACAGAGACACTGAGCAGACAGGTGCAGGGAAGTCGATGGTCACATGATCCTGTTTTAATGGATCCCAAATAAGAACCATGATGAAGTTTAAGGTGCAGCAAACCCAGGATGTGATGTCATCACATGAGGACGGAAGGTTTAACTGAGATGATCTGACTGAAGTGTCCAGATATGAGCCCTGAAGTTCTGATGTCATCGTCCTGTACTTTGTACGCCCGTCATACACCCAAACTCCTCCTTCTGAGGCTACGTGACTGAGGCATTTCGTCACCTGACAGAAACAACAACGTTTATGTTTCAACAGTGACTTCACTAAAAAACAGTTCAGTAACAGAGGTGATTTCTCTGTGTGCAGCCGCAGTGAGGAAACAGGAACAGGAAAGTTTCTGTCTGTAGTTGAGCTGTGTTTAAAGACTTCCTCTCTCCTCACTGTGTCATTAATTAGCACTCTTCTTCTTCTTCTTCTTCTCTCTCATTAAGCCGCAGCTCTGTGACCTCGGTGAACCCGGGTGGTGAACGCTCAGCAGACCTCCTCTGATAGTTAACGTGTTTTATTGATTGGGAACACGGAGGTTTCAGGTGAATTCATTATTCAACCACAGAGTTCAGTCGTGTCAAACGCTGCGGTTTGATTCCACTGATGAAGACTCGGCGTGGGCTTCATCAGGCGGGCGGAAACTTTGACTTAATTTATGAGCGTAGAGTTGTTCATTAAGAGTCGACCTGTGACCTCACAGCCAGCTGTTTTACAGTACGGATACGTGCCGCGGTCGATGGAATTCATTTACCTGATGATGAAGTGAAGCCAAACTCACAGCTCAATAAAACATCTGCTCATTAACAGACGACCTCTGACCTCCACAGATACTCCGCTGTTTATATCATCTTATACCTGAATGCATCGCAGGAGGCTCTAAACATTGTACTGCACCATGGTGCAGAAATACTCTGTTACAAGTTACAGTACTGTGTTCACAGTATTCATCAATATACTGTCATCAAATACACTTTAAGTACAAAGTAAAAGTTCTCAGTCTGCAGAATAATCACACATTACAGTTCCTGTGATGTCTTTTGAATCAGCACCCCAGAGGTAATGAGGTCATGAAGTAATGAAGTGATGAAGTGATGATGTAATGAGGCAGGAACATGAGATGGTTTCCTGTTTACAACTTTGACATGAAGCTGATGTGAATCAGCACAAACACATCTATGTGACACAACTATCTCCTGATTGGTTAAAGGGAAATTTCGGTTTATTTCAACCTGTCTCCTATCGTCCTAAATTTGTTTCAAGTGACTAGTGACATAGAAATAATAGTTAGCATGTTAGCCGTTAGCCTAGATACAGCCGGGGCGCATAGTAGCGTCAGACCTGTTAAAACGTAAGTGAACGGGCAACCTTCAAGTGCAAAGTTAGTCCACTAAACAAGCTTTTTTTCCACAAAGACCGCCTCATATCGTTAGGATAAATGTCAGAGAACATATAGAAAACGACATGTAAACGTGTTGTCTTACCTTACCGGTGTGCTGCCATGTTTGTTTACCATTTAGCTCTGCTTTCCAAAGCGCGGCCGAAATATATCTCGCGAGCTCTAGATAAAGCCCAGCTGGATACTACTCCAGGTGGAGGTGTCTCGTCCTCGGTCACATCCAGACCTTGAAAATAAGGCTGCAACCGGTCCCATTCCTTGCAACAGAGGCATTCCTCTTCTGTGGGCACTGGGGCACAGCATTCACAGGTACACCACCAATCTCCAGAGCTACGCAGCCTTGCAGCAGCCATTCCTCCTCTCTCGTCCTCTACCTGTTGCGCCTCTCTCTCTCTCCTCCTCCGTTCTTCAATTTCACGAAGCTCTTCGTCAGTGTATTCTGGCTCAAATAAATAAGGGCGGCCATCAAACTCTGCAAAATCAAATTCCTCCTCCACAAAGTCGAAGTCTGGCAAAAAGTCAGCCATTATTCTATAAATCTTTCATAAAATAAATGAATGAACTTTTCAGGCTACTGTCCGGTTCTGCCTTCCAGCTGTTGCTGCTTGTTCTCGCGAGATTTCAGGCACGGTATGAGATCGCTGCTTGTTCTCGCGATATTTCGGCCGCGCTTTGGAAAGCAGAGCTAAATGGTAAACAAACATGGCAGCACACCGGTAAGGTAAGACAACACGTTTACATGTCGTTTTCTATATGTTCTCTGACATTTATCCTAACGATATGAGGCGGTCTTTGTGGAAAAAACGCTTGTTTAGTGGACTAACTTTGCACTTGAAGGTTGCCCGTTCACTTACGTTTTAACAGGTCTGACGCTACTATGCGCCTCGGCTGTATCTAGGCTAACGGCTAACATGCTAACTATTATTTCTATGTCACTAGTCACTTGAAACAAATTTAAGACGATAGGAGACAGGTTGAAATAAACCGAAATTTCCCTTTAATGGTTCGTCCACCTGCACCACTCATGAGTTGTTTTTTATTTTAACTGAGAAACTGCTGTTTTGATGTCGTGACACCAGACGAGTCAGTCAGCTGGAGCTCAGTGGAGTGGGCGGAGTCAAAGGTGTGGACCCAGGAAAAGGAAAGGTGTGGTTTATTCAGGCTGCTGTACTTCCTGTAACTCTCACCTGCAGAGGATAAAAACTCTTAAAAAGTTTTGATGTAAAGGAAACGTTATTTATCTTTGGTTGGGCCACATGAGGTCAACACATGGGCAGATGAAAATCAAAAATTTTGTTCGGGTTTGGCCCACTTGACATACTGCTGTGTTGTGCTATGGCCTATTCAAGTGCTGGAATTTGTTATTTACGTGACAATGCCTGAACGCAGCACAGGCTCCGCTGCATTAGTGCCGTGCTGTGGGTTCGGGCCGGGCTCAGTTCTAATTGTCTCGGATTTGGGTCAGGTTCGGTCAGGAAAATGCATAGGAGATTTGTAAACGCGGAACCATATCGAGACAGAAATGACATGCCGTCATGTAAATAAGATGAATGACATAAAGCTATTTAGTTTGTTTAATAAAAGGACAAGGTATAGACCTGTTCTATAAGCCTGGATATGAAGCGTCCGTAGCGCCAAATAATATAACGGTAGTTTCTAAAGAGCTAAGATGAAAATAAATAAATCAGCAGCGGCAGTGTGCTGCATATAGAGGAAACACTGGCCTTCCAGAGGCAGATCAGTACATCTGTCATTTTTCTTTTGATTACTGAAATGTTTAACCACTAATCCTTAGCCGTATTTTAAGTGTAACCCTTCACCATAACATACCACTAGTGTGTTTATCAGTAAAAATAGAACATTTTTCACACATAAAAAGCACAAAGATGTTGAAATCTAGGCATATTCTGCCATCATAACTTGGCTCTCAGAATTCACCAGATTGATGCCTTTAAATCAAATATATACAAAATTTTCTCCCGGGGGACCATGTTGTTTTTCATCTTTTTGTGTCTCTCTTTGGATGTTTTGTTTCCTTGTGGTTGTTTTTGTGTCTCTTTGTAGTTCCTGTGTCTCTCAATGATCGTGTGGAGTCTCCTCCTCCTGACTGGTCCATCTTAATCTGACAGACGCTTGTATTGCTGCAAGTACTGATCATATTCACTGTGGATTAAGCTGTGGATTATTTTCTGGATTAACAAATCAGATGTTTGGTGACTAAAATGTCAGAAAATTGTGAAAAACATTGATCTGTATTTTCCAAACCCTGAATGATGTCATCATGTCTTAGTAACTCAGAGATTTTCACTTTCAGTCACAGAGGGGAAAAAAGGAAAATGTTCCAAAAAAAGAGAATTTTTGACAATTTCTTCTTATAAAAAAACCCCCGACTGAGTCTGAGGGATCAATTATTAGATTAGATTGTGATTCATTTAATAGCTGACGACTAATTAATTAATGTTGCAGCTCTGCATGAAGATCAGGGGGCCCCTGACACGTTGGGCCCCTGATATGTTGGGCCCCTGGTTCAGGGTCTAGTCGGCCCGTCCAGTAAAGTTTAAACTCAGTGAGGAGAAATAAATCACTGATTCATCCTCTTATTGTGTCTGATGTTTCTGCAACTGTCAGAAAATTATAGAAACTCATCAGTGTTTAATTAGCAACATGTTACCCTGGAGACACTCACACACACACACACACACACACACACACACACACACACACACGGCAGCAGATTAACTGTGTTTTTATTATTTTCTTCGTTTCTGTTTAATTTCTTCTCCTACAAAACAAACTGCACATTCAACACAAATATGAGAAAAACTCCTCTTCATCCTCCTCTTCATCTTCCTCTTTATCCTCCTCATCCTCTTCCAAATGTCTCATTGTCAGCCTGTCTCTGTGTAACACTGACAGATACAGACAGACAGAGTGTCTCTGTGTCGAGGACGTTCCTGCAGCAGCAGATTAATAATCTGACCTGTTGTCTCCACACCTCCATCTGAAAACACACAGACATATGTGGACCTGTTGACTTGTGAGGACACTCTGAGTTATCAGTTTATATCCAACCTGAAACCTCACTGACACATCAGGTCTGAACTCACACTGACAATTAGAAGTTAAAGAAACAAAAACGTCCACAATTTACAAAATGTCCTCACAGGTCAAAGTGTCCTCACAGGTCAAAGTGTCCTGGGCTGATCTGATGAATCAGATGATAATTTTGTTCACAGACGCAGTTTAAAAGAGAAAAATACAGTCACATCTTTTGTGTGTGTTTCCATGTGTGTGTATTATGCTTGTGTTTATAATGTGTGCATATTATGTGTGTGTGTGTGTGTGTGTGTGTGTGTGTGTTATGCATGTATATAGTGTGTATTTCAGTGTGTGTGTATGTGCATATAGTGTGTTTAGCGTGTAGTTGAGTGTGTATATTGTGTGTGTGTATTAGAGTGTATTTTCAGCAGCAGCAGCAGCAGCAGCAGTGGCGGTGGCGTCCCTGGGCTCCACTTTTTCCTGTGTGATAAACAGACCCTGGATCAGTTCCAGCCTCCTCCAGCTCTTTGTTCTTTGTTCTGACGCTCTGGACTCAAACTGATCTCAGTCCCTCAGCTCGCTGCTCTTCCAGGATTCTCCAGGACCTGCAGATTATTCCAGGACCTCTCTGATGTCTTTTCAAGGTGAAGCTGCTGCAGGAGGAACAGCCAGAAACCAACAACTCTGAAAAAACAAATAACCCAGTCAACAAACAAACAAACAAACAAATACAACATAGCAGAGAACAAATATAGAAAACATAAAATGTGACAAATATAAAATACAGTAAATATAAAACATAACAACTCCTGAATCATCTGCTTGATGTTTATTTTGTACTTTGTTCATATTTTCACATTTTTTTGTTATTTTATTGAAACTTTTTAATGATGATCTGTCTGTCTGTCTTCAACAGTGTGATATTTTCTTCATATTTTTATATATAGTTTTTTATTTCTTCATGTTTTCTGTGTTTTTCTTGAAGCTTTTGTGAGTTTATTTTTATTATTATTATTTATTGTACCTGTCAGTAACATTTTCTACCTATTTGTAACACTTATGGCTCTTTAACACTTCATATCTTTTTGTACGTTTTTCGTCATGTTGTTTTTTACTTCTGTGTCTTATTGTTGTATTTTTTTAACACTTTTTCCCTTATTTTCCAGTCTTGGTGTCTTCAGGCGTTCATCATACACACACATGATGTCAGCGTGTGACTGAGCGTGTCACCGTGGCAACAGATTTACATACAGAGTCCCTCAGTGGGACGTCCGAGAACGACATCACATGACCCCGAGAGAAAGAATTGTTTCCTGTGGGACTCGACCGACGGCTCTGCGTGTCACCGCATCACTTTTAGATTTCCCTCTAAAGTCAAAGTGACAAAACCTCCTGCTCATCTTCATCCTCCTGCTCCTCCTCATACCTCCTCTTCCTCTTCTGTCTGTTGACACAGTTTAACTCTTTTCTGTCTGGTGGTAATTGATTAGACATTAAATGATCAGACATGATGAAGGTGATCAGTTACAATCGATCAGCTCTGATTTTTTTTCCACCTCTCTCTGATGTGTTTTTATTGTAACAAAATTTCTTATTTTTATCTGAGCTACACGAATCAAACAGTAAATTAATCAAGAAAATAATCAACACATTTTAATCAACATATTTAATTTAATTTAATTTAATGAAAATAATTGTTGGTTGCAGCCCAGAACCTGACAGGATATTTTTGTTTTTCTGCAGTAACATTTTAAATTCAGGACTTTAACTTGTAACCGAGTATTAATACAGTGTGGTGTTAGCACTCTAGTATTTGAATACTCCATCCACCCGACGTCTGACCTCTGACCTTTGTGAGGTTCATAAACGTGTCTCTTGACTCTTAACAAACATCGTCTCTGAGTGTGATCCGCACAGATCAGCTGTGTCACATGAAGGAGACCAAACTGCTGCTGTCGACTCCTGAGATCAGTTAAGAAATGATGAGCTTCACATTACAAATACAAAATATTAAAATATTGCGGTGAGGAGGAGGCTTTGCCTGAGAAGACGAGCTCAGGGGAAACAGAAATCTCTGACCTTGGAGCAGTTCAGAGGTCGTTAACGAGCTGATTAACGTCACATGACTCCGTTTCACATTAACGACAAAATACATTTTATTAAGTTTGTTTAAAAGTTAAATTTCAGACAATCAGATGTCGAACCTTCAGACCTACTGTGTCCCTGTAGTGTTACTGCAGTAACACTGTGTCCATCTGTGAAACCACAGCTCCACCAACAGGACGACAGGAGAACTGCAGCACACAGACAACCAGCTCTGAGGAGTTTAAATGAATCATCTGGACATTTATAATTTATTTTACACTTTTCAAACAAAAAGATATAAACAAAAAAAAAAGCCAGAAAATTACAAAATTAAATAACAGTATGGAGCTGAAGTCAGTTTGATGTTAATACAGGAGAAATAATGAGAGAAACACTTTGTCTCCAATCAGGATTTTATTTTGTATAACTGTAATTTAATTAGCAGCCTGAGTAACAGCAATTTATGGAAACGTTAAAAAAAAGAGAAAAAAAAAAAGAATTACTAATTACTTTATTGTCATAGACATTAAAAATGTACAGTCAACATTCAATGTAATGCAACACTTTCTGCCCTTAAAACCCGTAAACAATACAGTAATTAAAAATACACACCTGAGAATGAAACAATAGCACAACATATAATTAAGTTAATAGCTGTGTGTAATGAATGAATAAATAATCTACAACATCCACAGTCTGTCAGTGCTGCTGTTCAGTCGTCTGTCAGTCCACATTAATACAGTATTAATACAGTTTATTCAATAAATCAAAGTCTTTAAATCTTTTCAGATTCTGTTTTATGAATAGATTTTAATTTTATTTTTTGCTGCTCTTTGTTTAGTTTTCATCCAAATAGTTTTTTGTCTGACAGAATTATTTAACAAAAAACATTTAAATTCTGAAATACAACAACGACGACTTCACTGTCTCGTCGCCTCGTTTAATGCAGGTTTATTTTTCATGGTTTATTTTATGGTCGGTGAGATTCAGATGTCGACGTCAGGAGAAAAGTCTCTGCTGTCAAACTGTCTCAAAGCAATTATGAAACATAATATTATTGCGTCAATGACGAGTTCACAGAAATCTCTTTTAACGTCACAATGTTTTTTTTTTTCTTTTTGATGTAATTAACACATGTACACTCTGTAATTATGACCCCCAGCCCACACAGTAGTTTGGGAGATCAGGAAGTGATGCAGAAACAAACCTGTGTGAGCAGAATGGATAACAGCAGGTTCAGTTTCAGAGTCAGATGTTTCTCTGGACAAGGCCAAATTATTTGTGTTTCCTGTCGATGTGGGCTCACTTCAGTCACGTTACAGTCAGGTTACAGTCATGTTACAGTCACGTTACAGTCAGGCTACAGTCATGTGAGAGTCAGGTTACAGTCACATTACAGTCAAGCTACAGTCAGGTTACAGTCATGTTACAGTCAAGCTACAGTCATGTTACAGACACGTTACAGTCACGTTACAGTCACGTTACAGTGATGTTGCAGACAGGTTACAGCCACGTTACAGTCAGGTTTCAGTCATGTTACAGTCACGTTACAGGCAAGCTATAGTCAGGTTACAGTCATGTTACAGTCACGTTACAGTCAGGTTTCAGTCATGTTACAGTTACATTACAGTCAGGCTACAGTCAGGTTACAGTCATGTTACAGTCATGTTACAGTCAAGCTACAGTCATGTTACAGTCATGTTACAGTTGGGTTGCAGTTGGGTTACAGTCATGTTGCAGTCAGGTTACAGCCACGTTACAGTCAGGTTACAGTCATGTTACAGTCATGTTACAGTCACGTTACAGTCAGGTTTCAGTCATGTTACAGTTACATTACAGCCAAGCTACAGTCAGGTTACAGTTAGATTACAGTCAGACCTACTGTGTCCCTGTAGTGTTACTGCAGTAACACTGTGTCCATCTGTGAAACCACAGCTCCACCAACAGGACGACAGGAGAACTGCAGCACACAGACAACCAGCTCTGAGGAGTTTAAATGAATCATCTGGACATTTATCATTTATTTTATTTTTATTTATTTATTTAGCCTTTATTTATCCAGGAAATGTCCCATTGAGATACAAGATCTCTTCTTCCAGGGAGTCCACTTGTCAGGTTACAGTCAAGCTACAGTCAGGTTACAGTGATGTTACAGTCACGTTACAGTCATGTTACAGTCATATTACAGTCATGTTACAGTCAGGCTACAGTCAGGCTACAGTCATGTTACAGTCAGGCTACAGTCAGGTTACAGTCATGTTACAGTCAGGCTACAGTCAGGTTACAGTCATGTTACAGTCACGTTACAGTCAGGCTACAGTCACGTTACAGTCATGTTACAATCACGTTACAGTCAGGTTACAGTTAGATTACAGTCATGTTACAGTCAGGTTACAGTCATGTGACAGTCAGGTTACAGTCAAGCTACAGTCATGTTACAGTCATGTTACAGTCAGGCTACAGTCATGTTGCAGTCAGGTTACAGCCACATTACAGTCAGGTTACAGTCATGTTACAGTCAGGTTACAGTCATGTTACAGTCAGGTTACAGTCATGTTACAGTCAAGCTACAGTCACGTTACAGTCATGTTACAGTCACGTTACAGTCAGGTTACAGTTAGATTACAGTCATGTTACAGTCAGGTTACAGTCATGTGACAGTCAGGTTACAGTCAGGCTACAGTCATGTTACAGTCAGGCTACAGTCATGTTACAGTCATGTTACAGTCAGGCTACAGTCAGGTTACAGCCATGTTACAGTCAGGTTACAGTCACGTTACAGTCACGTTACACTTAGATTACAGTCATGTTACAATCAAGCTACAGTCAGGTTACAGTCATGTTACAGTCATGTTACAGTCAGGCTACAGTCATGTTACAGTCATGTTACAGTCAAGCTACAGTCAGGTAACAGTTAGATTACAGTCATGTTACAGTCAGGCTACAGTCAGGTTACAGTCATGTTACAGTCAGGTTACAGTCAGGTAACAGTTAGATTACTGTCATGTTACAGTCATGTTACAGTCAGGCTACAGTCAGGCTACAGTCATGTTACAGTCATGTTACAGTCAGGCTACAGTCATGTTGCAGTCATGTTACAGTCAGGCTACAGTCATGTTACAGCCATGTTACAGTCAGGCTACAGTCATGTTACAGTCAGGCTACAGTCATGTTGCAGTCAGGTTACAGCCACATTACAGTCAGGTTACAGTCATGTTGCAGTCAGGTTACAGCCACATTGCAGTCAGGTTACAGCCACATTACAGTCAGGCTACAGTCATGTTACAGTCATGTTACAGTCAGGCTACAGTCAGGTTACAGCCATGTTACAGTCAGGCTACAGTCATGTTACAGTCAGGCTACAGTCATGTTGTAGTCAGGTTACAGCCACATTGCAGTCAGGTTACAGCCACATTACAGTCAGGCTACAGTCATGTTACAGTCATGTTACAGTCAGACTACAGTCATGTTGCAGTCAGGTTACAGCCACATTACAGTCAGGTTACAGTCATGTTACAGTCAGGTTACAGTCATGTTACAGTCAGGTTAGGCCAGTGTGTCCGTTGTGTTGCTGCTTCAGTATACAGTGACAGCTCTCAGCACATGTGAGGCGGTAGACCCTCTGATGTCATTCTGGAGACAATTCTGGACAGTGTTTGTTGTTTTGGATCATTGTGATAATAATAATACACATACATTTGCATAAAGGGAGCAGGTGTGTCCCCTCCCATGATGATAAGAGGATTTAAAACTTAAATATATATATCTGTCTAAGGTTAATTTAGAACAGATAAAATCATGCGATTTATTTGTGATAGATCTGAGGTCACGATGAACGATTATGTGATTTATCAGGATTAAATATTTTAATCAATTTAACAGGCTGAATCTAAATTTAACAAATGTAATGACGACATATTCTGAAACAGGACGAGGAGACAGGAGTTCAAACATTAGTTTTATTTCTACAGTCTCAGGTCCTCAGACCTCACACCTACATTTTTACGAGAATAATTCACCTTCAGTTTTTTTACTTGAATATATCTTTTTTTTCTGTCTGATCTTGACGTTTGTTCATTCTGAGTTTGTTTAAACGAACAGAGTCGGTTTCAGACATCATGATGTTCTGATGGTGTTCCAGTTATTTTGTCCAGCCCTCAGCCGACTGTGTTCACACTGAACAACACACACTTCAGTTCTGACTGTATGCACTGTGTGTGTGTGTATTTGGGGGGGGGGGCTTTAATGAAGCAATCAATTAACTTCAATTAACTTCAAGTGAGTTTAATTAACTTTAAGAGTCACTTTAAACACACACACACTTCTGTTGTTTCCTTTGTGATCGGACGGACACACACACACACACACACACACACACACACACACACACACACACACACACTCACTCCTCTGAGGCTTTATTTGAACATTTCGGCCGAACAGTGTTTTTTTATTCTCTGCAAACTGACAGAAAATCAATGAAAACCTTCATCTCCTCCTCCTCCTCCTCCTCCTCCTCTTCTTCCTCCTCCTTCTCCTCCTCCTCCTCCTCAGACTCAATCTGAGTCTTCTAACAGGAATCACCTGGTGTCAGAGGCTCTGATTGGTTCTTTTGTTTAACTTGTTTCTTGTTTTTCTGTCGTTGACTTTGAGCTGAACTTGTTCTCATTGATTTCTGTGTGTGTGTGTGTGTGTGTGTGTGTGTGTATGTGTGAGAGACGTTTCCCTCCACAGTTTAAAAAGTGATTATTAGTTATTATTATTAATCTCTTTGCTTTTTTGTTTCCTCTGAAAGAGTTTTAGCTGCAGTTCATGTTTCCCTCGTGTGTTTCTGAATCCAGCCTGGAAATGACAGACTCCGCCTCCATAAACTAGCTGATCAACAGACGATTAGCAGCAATTTACAGCTGATCGACAGCTGATAACCTGCCGATTAACAGATGATTTATGGCCAATTAACAACCATTTTACACCCGATGAATGGACGATAAACGGCAGCAGTCTTTTTACGAAACTGACTTCAGTTATGTTTTTCCTGCTGCACAGTGTGTGTGGGCGGGCTGTCTGACCTCTGACCCCGCCCCCGGGCTGATGACCTCACTCTGTAATAGAGACTTCACAGCTCACAGAGTCTGCTGACACACACTTAAACACACACACATACACACACACACACACTCTGTGGTGGGTCTACGCGTCAGGCTCTGGTTGGTTGGAAGGTAATCAATCATAGAGCTGTCAGACCTGTCAGTCAAAGTGACATAAAACCTACACACACTGTAACACACACTCACCCACACTGTAACACACACTCACCCACACTGTAACACACACTCATATGCACAGACAAACAATAAATACACACATTACACACGTACAAACTCATGTTTTGAATCTACCAGCTGGATCTGCATCCATTAAAGTTACGACACATCAGAGCAGGTGAATACACACCTGTCATATCACAAAGACAGACCAGACAGCCTCTGATTGGCCAAAGAAGAAGTGATGTCACTTCCCTGAGGGTGAAATGATGCGTTAAGGGACATCACACTGATGACCTCCATATTTCTACATATCTGATTACTGTTATTAAGGAGGAGAATAATCAACAACTGTGCTGAGTTCAAAGCAGGTCTCACACACACACACACACACACACACACACACACACAGAGGCTGTCAGCTGTCAGTCAGACAGAAATCAATAAAAGTGTAAAGGCTGTTAAAGTTAATATTTCATCTGAGCGGCTGCTGAGGAACCAATTAATGGAGGGAGTGACCCTGAGAGAGGAGTGTGTGTGTGTGTGTGTGTGTGAGAGAACAATCCAACTCAACAATTTAAAGTTTCGTCAAATATTTAAAATCAGTTCATATTTATTCAAATGTTTTCTTTTTACATCTTTTTGACACAAAGACGTAAAAAAAACCATAATTTATTCTTTGTAAAGTGAAAAACATGATGATGATGATGATGATGATGATGGTGATGAAGAAGAGTGCCTCAGTTTTGAAGGCAGAAATGTAAAACATGTTTCAGTTGCGGTTCATAAAGAATTGATGGGACAGGAAGCAGAACAAAGCGAACACAACGTCTCTGCTCAGCAAAATAAAAGCCTTTAAAATGTCTCTTTAATCTGACAGTCACGCTTCACTTCTCTTCTTTCATCTTTTTATTTTTATTTCTGCCTCAGTTTGCTGTCGTTTCCACGCCGACAGCACCAAGAGGAGGAGGAGGAGGAGGAGGAGGAGGAGATGAAGGAGTTTTGGTGTTTTTGGGCCTCAGGGACGAAGATTTTCCGCTCAGAATCCTTTTACATGAAGATAATATTAAACAAGTCAGCGATGGAAGGATGATGATAGAGGGATGAAGGTATGGAGGGATGATGATGGAGGGATGGAGGCCCAGAGGGACAAAATTCATCTCTCTGACCTTCAGTCTGTTTGTTTCTTTCTTGTTCTTTCGCTCCGTTTGATCAAAACAGTTTCCACTCGTTTAACAAAGTCTCAGGAGACACTGAGCATCACTCCATCTGTCTCTCTCTGTCTGTCTCTGTCTCTGTCTCTCTGTCTCTCTGTCTCTGTCAGTTGTGTATTTACAGATGAGTGTGCTGCTCATGGAGAACACTCACTCAGTTATTTGTACTTTATATTTTCTCCTCTGCTGTAATCCTACCTGTAAATGTTGAAGGTTGTTTGGAACCAAACCAACGAGCTCGATGTCACCAAGTGAGTCACATTCATGTTTTATTATCATCATCAACACTCTGCTGCCACCTGCTGGACACACACACCATCAACACTCTCTACTTTTAATACAGTCAGTGAAGAAGAAATTAATAATAATATACAGTCTATGATAATAGTAATAATGATAATAATAGTAATGATAACAGTAATAATAATAATAATAATAATAATAATAATACAATAATACAACAAGCCCAAGCTCTAAATTGGAGCTGAGATTCCAAAATCTCGCGAGAGTATGTACTCGCTCTGATTGGCTCGCCCGGCTCTGACGTCTCACCGTTTGAAATGGAGGCAAGCATGTAATGTGCCCAACGTGACGCGTCAAGTGGTCATAAATATTAGTTCCGATTCGGTAGGGGGTTTCAAAATAAAAGCAGACGCCTTTTTTATTAGTTTTTATTCAGTTTCGTTTTTAACTGTTTTTTTTATTTTTATTATTATTATTATTATTATAAAGGTATTTTATAAGATGTTTATTTTACTTCTACTATACTATGTTGTTGTTATTATTATTATTGTTGTTGTTGTTGTTGTTGTTGTTCTTATTATTAGTAGTAGTACACATGTACACAGTATGTGAAACAATAGGTGTCATATAGATATTATATAAATATATATAAAAAGCACTAAATTACTGACAATAAAAATAAGAAGTAGAAAATAAATAAAAAGTTTAAAGTGTACAGTTTAAAGTGCAAAATAAGAAATGCTGGATGATATACATGGATTGAATGATATTGAACAGTATTTGCACGTGTACATGTTTATGTAGTACTGTGTGTACTGCATGCAGCATTAATACTGACGGATGATATGGACAGTAAAATCAAAATATATAACTTACATGGTATAGAATATATAACAGTCTTATAATGAGAAAAGAAAGGACATGTAAATTACAGCATTACTACATTTATTCATTTATTTTACTATTTTTCAATGAAAATACTACTTCAGGACTACATCAATAACCGCACAATAAACTGTTAAAATAAAATTAAATTAAATTAAACTAAATTATTATATTAGATTAAACATGTTTCATCAGTCATATTATTGTTCACAGTCATGAATGTGTTAAAATAAAATAAAAATGATTTCACGACGACATTAAATTAAACAGGAAACGATGGTGCTTGTAATCTGAAATTTCCGACACTTCTTATACCGGAAGTATTGATGTAGTTGCTGTAAACTTGAAGTCGCCGGTCAGCAGAAGGTCGGTCAACAACAACAATAACAACAGTTAGCAGTTAACCGTTAACGGAAAGTTAAACAGTCGTCGGTTAACGTTTAAACTCGTAGGTTTATTCACGGTGAGCGGGAAACTGACAACTTCCGGTCGATGTTTGAACAAAGTAACTCGTCTCCGGATTATCGGCTAATGCTAACGTGCTAACCGGCTAACCGTCCAAGCGAACTGAAGTCCTCTGTGTTAGCCGTTAGCTTAGCTAGCTTTGTTAGCCGTTAGCATGCAGTGTGTTAACGTTGTGAAGAAGAGAAGTTTAGAAACGGAGGTGGAGCCGTGGAGCTGCAGAGCGGTGAGTAGTGATGATGATGATGATGATGGTGATGATGAAAGTGTTGGTGGTCGCCAGGTGTCTCTGGTTCACCTGCGGGTTGTTTAAACTGAAATGTGAAGAAGAGCTCTGATCCTGTGTTACTGAAACAGTACTGAGATCAAAGTGTTTCCTCAGTTAGAGTTTGTGAGTCCAATAAAGTTATCAGCCATTATTGATCAGCTGTTATCAGGGGAAGTGACACACCTGTACACTAAAAAGTGTGTTATCACAGCTGTGTGTGTGTGTGTGTGTGTGTGTGTGTGTGTGTGTGTGTGTCAATCAATAAAAAATTATCAGTAAGACATCTGATGAACATACAGTGTAATGAAATATGATAACAGGGTTAATCCTGCTCAGAACGAGGCGGAGGTTGATCCATCCTAATCATGTGCACATAAGCGCACGTGCACCGAGCCCTCAAACACTTTTTAGGGAATTAAAAAAGATTTTAGGATTTTTTTTTCTTCTTTTTAATCAACTTTTTTCCCGCTGTATCAGCACAAACATTCTGGCATCTGTAAAACAAACACAACATCATTTAAGACAGGAAGTAAAATAATTCAGATACTTAATATAAAAAAATGAGGCTGCACTCAGTCCGTTTCCATGACGATAGAGAAAAGGGATTTATTAAAACCGGACTTTGAAAATCCATGTGAACATGTTAGTCTGACTGAAATGGTCCTCAAGTGAATTTCTCAAAGTTGGAGTGAAGGTCTCTACACACTGAGTTTTCTTCATCCAAAATTGCACGTCTAAAAATAAATACGACCTCATGTTGTGTCATGTTCGAGTCTGACACTTTACTCCGTCATTATAATTTTCAGATTTGGTTGTCTGTGTTTTTCTCCTCTGTCAGAGTCTTTAGAGACGTCTGACTGAATCAGTGAAGAAGATGTGGCAGTGGGATACAGCTGAGACGAGACAGAGGGACAGAATCATTTCATAACTCAGACAGATATGTTCAACAGGTCAGAGAGTGATAATCAGGTGATGATGATGAAGAGGATGAGGAGGAGGAGACAGAGAGGGAGGACAGCTCTGGTACCATGGTGGACAACTATACAGCTCTGTACATTTGGTGCGTCCAATGGATGTAGATTTCTCCATGTTGTTACCGGCTTCTTCTTCTCTTACACATTTAATGCTGTTGGACTTCCGGGTCAAAGCCCGGGGCGGAAACTGTGGAGCATGCTCAGAGCGCCTCGGCCAGTTTGGGTCTGATTGACTGTATACTGTAGCTAACCGTAGCTAACTTGTTTGTCCATTGTTTGGTCTGTGATGTAATAAGTCAACAGGAAAAAGGTCCAATACTAACAAGCTGAAAGGGGGCATATCTCCACCTATCGTAGAGGAGTCGCACACACTTGGGTCAATAAATGGATTCTCCTCCCGTGCTTGTATACTGGGACAAGGACAGCAGTCCAGTTAAATGTCTCGTCCAGGTGGAACTGTAGCTCCACTTCACTGTTTCCATGGAAACGGACTGAGTGTTTTGTAAATGTGTGAAAGGGGATTACTTTAAATACAACTCTTTCTGAATTTTTTTTAAATGCTTCAAAAACAGGAGATCTACCTTTGTGTAAATAACAGTTTACCTAATAGTTTGTTAGTGTTCTGAAACATGAGGCCTGTTTCCACAGAGCAGTCCGCTTCAGTTCACTTCAGACGTCTAATTTATAAACACTGCGTACACACAGAACGAGGCCAGAAAGAGGCGTACGCCACTTCCCATTCAAGAGTTGTGATTAGGGCTGTCAAAAAAAATTCGAAGTTTGAAATATATTCTAACCTAAATTTGATAATTCAAATATCATTATAATTAATTAATAGTGTTGATAATGTTGTATATCATGGCGAATCATGTCCTGCTTTTAAATGTAGCTACCTCGATCCTCGCTTTCACAAACAGTGCATCTGTGTCATGACGAGAAGCAGATTGTCTACAGTAACATTTGGGCGGAGATGACTCGTGCACAAGCCAGGCGAGAGAGGGATGCAGAGACTGAGGGAGAGGCGCCGACGGAGGAGCCCGCTGCGCCAACACCACCCACTGCTCTGTCTGCGATGTGTGACCTGTTCGGGGAGACATACAGGGAGAGTGTTGCACCTGCTGCCTCCCTGCCTACCCTTTTTGAAGAAGAGATGAAACGTTACCAGAATGAGACACCACTACGAGCTGACTAGGATCCACTCTTGTGGTGGAAAACTACGCACTGAAGTATCCAAACGTTGCTCAGATAGCGAGGCAGAAGTTTGTCATACCTGGCACTTCAGTGAGGTCAGAGCGGGTGTTTTCATCCGCTGGGAACATGGTCAACAAAAAACGTTCAACCCTCGACCCAGATCAAGTGGATCGGCTCATTTTCCTTGCCAATAACCTCCAGTGATAGCCTGCTTTCATTTCCAAATGTCTATCTATTTGCTGTTGTAAGTAAGCCAAAATAGGCTGGCTAAGTTTATTACTTAACCCACACAAATTCAGGTAAAACATTTATTATTTATTTATTTTGTTAGGGTCAAGTCCCCTCCCACTTGACGAGTGTCATGTTCATATTGCACCAGCAATAAGCAGCTTAAAAAAAAAAATATATATCTATATATAGATATATATATATCTATATATAGATATATATGTATATGTATATATATATGTGTATGTGTGTG